>NC_091823.1:37024187-37104187 GCF_038994185.2 Dermacentor albipictus
CTCTGCTTGTTCAGTTTGCCTCACAGTGTTCTAAGTATACAGGGTGTTTCACGTAACTCGAGCCAAACTTTAAAAAATATGGAAATGCTACGTAGATGGACCAAACCAAGGTAGTGCTGTTTGCCGTCGCTCGGAGATACTCAGATTAATTTTTGCATTCCACCTAATTAGATAATTATTCTCAAATAATTGTTGAAGTTCTCAATTATTATAATTAGATGAAAAGTGCCGATGAGAAAATTGTAGGGCAACATAACATAACTCCCGATACAGCTTTCTGTTGCTCAACACATGCTACAGAAAACTGCTTTTCCGAACGTGAAAGAAGCCCGCAAATGCACGCAACGTGCCTCGAGTGGCCAGTTAAGCGGCATTTTTGCGTGTATTCGCGGGCTTCTTTCACGCTCGGAAAAACACTTTTATGCAACACATATTCACCAACAGAAAGCTGTATCGGGAGTTTTTTCATGCAGCCCTACAATTTTCTCATCGACACTTTTCATCTAACTATAGCAAGTGAGAAGTTGAATAATTAATTAAGACTGAATCTCCAATTGGGCGAAATGCAAAGAGTAATCTGAGTAACTCCAAGCCACGGAAACAACATTACTTTAGTTCGGTCCAGCTACGTGGCATTTGCATATTTTTTTCAACGCTTGGCTCAAGTTACGTGAAACGCCTTGGTATATTTCGCTGTGCTTGCGAATGTCGTCAGTGGACCGGTCACCGCCCTCCTTTAGGTATACGTATTTTCTTTTTGACACTCCATCCCCTATGGTATTTTCTTACGTCTCGTCAAGAGCTTTATTGCCTTCATCCTTTCACTCAATTGCACACTAATACCGAAGCACTGCACATCGCCAGTTCGTTCTTCCGTCTCTGTATGTTATCGTCAGCGAACGTCACGTGAGGTAATTTGGTACGCGCATTTGCTTGCTATGCGATTGCTGTCGGAGGCCGGCTTATACTTGCGAGCTAATTTCCGGCGTTTGCTCGACCCGCACGGTTTCTCCCTTGGTTGCAAAAGCAGGTAGACTCTTGAGGAACGCGGGCACGATAGGCAGAAAATAACGTATTCTGATGTCGTGGCGCGGCCCTTTTCTCTCTCTGTAATCGGGTCCTTATCACCTCGTTTTCACGAGTGAGTTTGCTCATAGAGTCCACTTATCGCATAAATTAAGTGCTCGGAGGCGTATGTTTACGTGCTGACGTGCGAGCTTGCCAGAGGTTACCGCTAGCAAAAAAAGATTTTAAAAAAAGAAAACGAAAAAAAAGGCATTCACCAACTAACTTTTCCTGCGGCAACAATAAGGCTATCAAGCAGCTAAATACAGTGTCAGGGCGTGGCTATACCCTGCGGCTGTATCACAGAGGCGAAAGAACAAAGGGAGGGGGAAGGGGTGAAGGACAGGATTCGTCCTTCGCATGTATACCATCTCCCTTTCAGTCGCATACCGCGAGGTTGCATCAAATGTGTCCAAGAAATAATTTTCGTCCGTCATGACTTTCAAGTTGAACTAAGTTCATGAGTGATGTGCCCTCAGAGTTGATTTGAGTTCGAAGCTTTTGAAGGGGAGATATAGAGATAGAGACATTCTTTAAAGGTTGCTAGAGATATTTGCCTGACCATAGGCCTATAGCACTCTGCAGTAGCACGCAGTGTCGATCAGTTTGACGCCACGCGGCCAGCATGATGTCCGATTTGGTGGGACAGATGTCGGCAATGTATTTTATAGAAGAGTCGATCATTGGGCTAGTTCGCTTTCCATAATTGAAGTAGTAGCTTAGCGCGATAAAAACCACAAAGACAAAAAAGGTGGACTAACACCAGCCTTCTTTGTCCACCTTTCTTGCCTCTGTGGTTTTTTATCGCGCTAAGTTAGTAATTCAATTAAGATGTCGCCAAACTTGCGCCAGACTTGATCCTCCACTAATGCCTGTCTCGTGACGCTACTAAGGTGTCAGCATATCAAAAAGTGATTACGCAACACAATCTCTACAGGCGTGAGGTTTTTCGAAGGGCAAGATTAGTACTTTAGGACAAGCTTTGAAAAGTTGTTTACCGCATAATGTTGTTGAAAGTGACAAGGAGAAAAAAAAGAAAGCCAAGTGGCAATGCACGTCTCTGCTCCTTTTCCTACGATGTGCGCTGTCACGTCCATTTATTTACACACTTAGAGCTTGCCTATAGAAGAACAGTTCTATCATTTATACACTGCACCTAGGCCAGAATTCTGAGGTATCGCCGTGCTAATGGTCTCCCCTGGCGAAGAGAAGGACGGCTTTTACAGTGTGTCGAGTGCTAATGGGAGTGTAGCGACTGTCTTGGGAGAAGTGGTGTTTACGAAAGGCCGTCACATGTAACAATAACAACGCCCGCTCACCCCAAGGTGTCTGTCTCTTCGTGGATCGAACGTGATCGACAGTTACGGCTTGGGAACTACTAGCGCCTTGTCAGTCGTGCCAACTGAGACATCGATGGAGTCTGACGAGGACACACGTTAGTAAAGTAGCGATTTGCGCCTTTAAGTGCAACCTGAAAGGCGGAACAGCATTGAATGACAGCAGGCGATTGCATTTTCCGGTGGCCCCATACTTTATTGACAAACAGGCGTGTAGCTCGTGTGAGCTGCTGAAATATGTATGTATGTATGTATGTATGTATGTATGTATGTATGTATGTATGTATGTATGTATGTATGTATGTATGTATGTATGTATGTATGTATGTATGTATGTATGTATGTATGTATGTATGTATGTATGTATGTATGTATGTATGTATGTATGTATGTATGTATGTATGTATGTATGTATGTATGTATGTATGTGGCATGGCCACAATTAGTACATGGCCGGGGTTGTTGGAGAAGCATGGGAGAGGCCTTTGCCCTGCAGTGGGCGCAACCAGGCTGATGATGATGATGATGTATGTATGTATGTATGTATGTATGTATGTATGTATGTATGTATGTATGTATGTATGTATGTATGTATGTATGTATGTATGTATGTATGTATGTATGTATGTATGTAAGTATGTATGTATGTATGTATGTTGTGTACGTGATGCTCAAATGCAAGTTTCTTGCTTCAGAATTGGGGAATAATCTTCGAGAATAAATTGTTACTCTTCTTACGTTTACAGCTCTTTCCACGCACTATCATAATGAGGCAGTACAAAGCAGAGAAAATTGACGTCTCGATGAAGTCCTGTCGCTAGCTTCGTTTTGCACGACGAGTTGTCAAATACAGATCACTCAAACAATCTAAACAAATTTCAGTTTCGGGGCACAACTCTCTGAAGCATTGCAGTTCCTATCAATTTGTACTGTAGGAAGCCTCCAGAGTTATTTTTTTTTTTGCGTCAGTCAAATTCTACGTATTTCTCCGATAAAGATCTAGTTTTTGCGCGAACTCGACACTCTCAGTAGCCTCATTTTCCGCCACATAAGAGTTGACGTCCCCCTACCCAAGCGACCAACAAACCACTAACCTTTCTTAGATACACACAGCTTCTGGGACACAGCCCATTCGGGAATAAATGACGCGCTATAGTGTCAGCTGTCAGCGACAGTGAGTAGAAACATGCATGTTCTCGATTGGGCAACGAATGTGTCGGACGCTGAACGTCAGATGCGATAATTAGCCGCAGGATGCCGCACGAGAAGTAGGGCACGAAAGGTCACCTTTTCCGCCGCGTCAGCTCCGTTCGTCCACATTCTCCCTGACCGACTATTCCGGAAATTGTTCTCGAGCAAGCTGCCCTTTTTCTCCTCGCATACGTTTTTTTTTTTTTTGCTAATTTCCCGTAAGGGAACAGCGGTTTTCCATCACGTCTGAGCTAGCCAGCGCAGCGGCAAGAAAATGTAGCTGACCTTTGCGTGGTTACATTACGAGAAAGGGGAGCCTGCGTCTAACTATTACTTGTACGCCCACGCCCTCTTGCTACCGTTATACTGCTCCATTACTTACCCATAGTAATCGGCGAAGCTGTTTGACTCACAGGCATCGGTGGCCCTTTGTGTGTGTGTTGTTTTTTTTTTCGAGGCAACTGAATGATTTGTGGGCGTGCCTCTCTATTTTTTTTTTCCTCCGTGCGCAGTAAATGAGGCGTAAATCGCGTCAAACTTCGCGAGCACGCTATGGAGGCGCGGAGTCAATGGAGCGCTAATTAAGTTGCAAGGGAGCGCAGTGTGAACACGTACGGCAGACGAGCAGCTACGTCATCGGATTGGACATCACCCACGTCCACCTCCTGTCCACAACCTGTTTATAAGTGCCCGAAAAAAATTTCGACTAATCAATTAATCGATGAAAAACCCTGCATCGAAAGCGAATTATCGATTAAAGGCTAAAATGATGAATAATTCATCGTTAATCGAATAAAACAAAACTAATCGACCATCCCTGAAAGCTGATGCGGAAATTGCCATGTCACTGCCCATCAGGCTTCTCCTTGTCTCTCATCAAGTCCTCAATGGCGGGTGACTCAACACTTCGTTCAGGGTTCCGAAAGGGTAATTTCCGCTTAACTTTTTTTTTTCCTATGGGCCCTAATGACATGTCTGCGGTATTTTTTGCACGCATGCAAACATGCTCGAGTAGTCTTTCCACGCATGTACTAGGTCTGGGAAAGAAAGAACATCTTGTCGTGCGCTTGTCTCTGTCGCATAAACGACGGTATTTTCGAGTAGTACGTCACAAATTTCAGTTCTGGCGCCCGGCTGAAAGCTTCAAGAGCTGCACAGTGTGTAATACCCGATGAAATAAATTTATCAGTGCAACTATAAGTATTTGCGCATAACCTGAAAGTGGCGCTGAAAAAAACTATACATGCAGGCGTGTGCACTGAAAAACATTAGAAAACGTCAGATTATAAAACATAGCCCGAAAGCACCGTTTTGGTGCGGAAAAAAAAAACCATTCCAGAATTTTGTGCATTGCTTTATTCTATATTCACTGCCGCACGCTATAATCAGTGATGTTGGCTCATGTTTTAAACGTCAATTTTGTCAAATTGTTTTCTGCAGCGAAGAATTCGTTTTTCATTGCCACAGCCTTATTACTCATCACTCCAAAAGCAGTATATTTGGCTAAGAATGTTTTAATGTCTGCGCAGTCTGGGTGCTTTCTAATGGAAACCGTTTCTATGTGCTCTAGTGTGTTGACCCCAAGAAGGAACCTATTACCGTGGCATAATGGAAAAGTTTCCTGCGTCGTATCTTTTGTTCGGTCTTACTTAGAGCACCCCTTCAATAAATAAAAAAAAGGTTTTCGTGTGAGATTGACTGCGTGAAAGGAGGCGTTCTCTCAATCAAGAAAAAAACAAAACAAAAAAAACTAAGAGCCCCGCTTCATTTTTCTCGCAGATCACCAAGTTGAGTACATTTCTATGTGCGCGCCTTGAATGTGGCTTCTGTGTTGAATCAGCACCGCGAAGTCTTAGCAGTAGATAAAATTAAGGCAAAAAAAAAACGCTGATTGGTGTCTACAGACCCGTCTTAATGACTGTCGTGCCAGACACTGTATTGCGCGCAGACAACGCAGAAAGGAATAGAAAAGTTGCTCAACAGCTCGTGGGGTATACTTTAATATTGCCACAGGTGGTTGAATTACGCAGCAGACAACCTCTGAAAAAAAAAAAGCTAAGCAGCATTGGGTTAGGTCAGTACTTGGGAGGGGAACCTCTGAAAAAGCGCTCTGCACGTGACCAAAGTGTTCAATGAAAGAAAAAAAAAAGAGAAGAAAACGTACGCATCTTAAAGATACGCATGATGAATTTCAACATAACTAGGGAGCCTTGATGCAAGCACGCAACGTGAAGGCTCCCTATAGAACCAGCTATCCCGCCTTGCCACCTCGCGTGAAAGGTGTGCGCGACGTGACGTGAAGTGGTGCAATTACGACACCGCTTTCTTGATTATCAGAACGAGGGCTGCATTCTATAAACCCTTCAATTTTCCAATATGCAACTTTCGAATGGGCGTTGATTAGGGGGAGCCGATGGAGACGGATGGGACGACAGGAATGGCGCGCGTAGCGTCAGCAATCTTATTTGCACGTCGAAGACTTGCTTGCTGCATTGACACGATGACGGTTACTCCGGCGAGACTTCGCGTGCTATACGAAAAATTTGGAGGGCGCTTAAGCTTCGCCTGTAAGAGTGGAACGCGATGGTATTCGAAAATGGCTGTGGCTTAGCTAAGGTTAAGCCCAGGATGCGAAGCATACTAGCCTTTATTTTAACGCGACAGCGTTAAGGAGCTCGTGTCGCAGAAAAGCCGGTGTCGTCGGCTCAGGCGTGCGGCGCTTGCTCAGGCGCACATTTCGTTGTCGCGCCGAACGCTGCGCTGCTCGACGCTCACCGCGTCCGATGCGGGGCGCGTTGTCGCTGCGCCGTAGCAAAGCCACCTAGAAACAGTCTCTGTAGCACGCCGCAACCTTCGCTTCTCATTCCAACAAGCAGCTCTGTCTCCAGGAGGCATCTCACCTCGTGAGTGTCTAGCAGAGGCAAGCGCAGCTGCTTATATACCGCCGCGACGCCGCGAGCGACGGCGCGAGTTGGAGCCCCGTTTCTCCTCTGTCGTGACGTCACGGTGTCACGTGGTATTGAAGGCGACACCGCCGCGCCTGAGGAGCTGGGTTGAGCTCTAGTAATATGCTTCGCATAAAATCCCTTGGCTGCTTCTCGCGTTTCCCTCGAAACGCTGCCGGCGAATGCTGTGCACGAAGGTGTCGTTTCTGGTGCGTTCTGTACAAGACGGCGTTAAGAGCTCCGTGTCGCAGAAAAGCCGGCGTCGGTGTCCGACGTCGGCGGCGTTGTCCGGCAAAAAAAAAAAAAAAAAAAAAACATGCCGAACCAGAACCATGCACACCCTCCGCGTGGCGCATTGGCGTTACTGAACTAATTTAATGTTTCAAAGTAAAATTCGTCAGAAAACTTGTAATGTTCAAGTTACACACAACGTGCAGATATGATAGCATCGGATTGTAATTTGAATATACGAGAAAGTAATTTGAATATACAAGAAAAATAATTTTGTTACGCGGAAACGCAAACACAAATCCCTTTTTTTCCTTGCTTATGGGGATATGAGCCATTGATGAGTCAGTGCTTGTAGCCTCTGCCTTACGAAGGTATGAGCCATTGCTCTGCCCTGCATTGCCGCCGGGATTGGCCCATTATCGTTTTCTATCGGGCGCCGTGTAGCAGAATATCCTATGTTTAAATTATAGAGTTTTGCGTGCCAAAACTACCATTTGTTTATGAGGCATGCCATCGTATAGTTGACTCCGGAGTAGTTTGGACCACCAGGGGTTTTTGCATGCACCAAAATCTACGTACACGGTTTTTAAAGGCGAAGCTTAAGCGTCCTCCAAGCTGAAGCGTCCTCCAACCAAACACTGTTCGTCCATTTCGGGTAGCGCTTCTCAGTATGTACTTCAGTATGTACTCAGTATGCACTCTGCACTCCGGTAGTACTCAGTATGTACTCAGTATGTACGGCTCGCTTTTTGTAACTTTCGTTTCAATAGAACTGGACTATATCGAGAGAAGTTCAGAGTCACGGACATAGCAATCAAGGTCCAGGAGACAAAACTCGTCTACTGCCGACTAGGCTGTGAGGAATGAGATTTGGGGCAAGGTTGTTTTCATGGCTGGAAGAGCCAAAAAGGGCATCCCATATATCGCGTATCCTTCTTAATTCTCGTCCTGGGACTCTAAGCCTTCAGTCAGTTTTAACCAAAAAACTTTGAAATCGATGGCGTCACAGTGGCGTCTCGGCGGTGAGGATTCGGCGCGAAATTAAAAAGAAACTGAATATTTGACCTTCATTTTCTCTTCTAATAATCAAATTATAATTTGGAAAATAACGACAACGCAGCTTTTCGAAGAACGATTTATCCATCTAGGGTTATATAGTGTTTTGCGTTAGTGCATCTTATGTCTATGGTGTTGCGCTGCTGAGCTCGTTGTAGCGGGTTCGACTCCAGCCACGGCGGCCGAATTTCGATTGGGGAGAAACACACGCTCAAAAAAAAAAAAAGAAAGCGCTCGTGCATTCAGATTGAGTGTCCATTGAAAAACCGCAGGTAGTCAAAATTATTCCGTATTCCCCGGCTACGGCGTAACTTATAATTAGATCGTGGTTTTGGCACGTAAGACCCCAGAATTCAACTAAACATTAAAAACAAACCTTTATTAACAGTTTAATCTCGACATAACGGAACATTTTTTATTCGGTAATTGTAACCAGACACATAAAAAGGAACGCCCAACCTGCGTGTCTCTCTACGATCTGTCTCCCGGCTGTATTTCAATTTTGCTTTTATCGTGTTTGTCTCTCTCTACAACACGGCGCACTGTTCCCGTTCCCTGCGAACACAGCAAGCCGTGCGGCGGGTAGACTCGCGTCGGCTTTCGCCGGAATCGGGCCTCTCTGCGACGGGACGGAAAAGGGTTTCCCAGAACGAATAGGGAAAAGAGCAAAGAGCGGCGCAGCAGCGGGGGCCGTTAATTTCCTGGGGGGCGGATCGCGTGACCAATGCGCAATCGTCGAGGCTGCGGCGCGTGCGCGAGGGACCGAGACCGTCGGTGGGCACGCAACCGAGCTCAACCCGAACGAAGAACGGCGACCGCCGCGCCCGGTTGCTGCGGCTTGCTCCGCTCCTGCTGCCTCGATTTCCTCGTCTGCTTCCTTTTCGTGCCTCGGCTCACCGCTTCGTCGAAGAAGCTTCGTACGCTCCCGACGTTACTGCGAACGGCTGGCTGCCTGCCCAGAGTATTACCGCATTCGTTCGAATGTAGAGGTCGACCTTCCGGAATATATTCGCCAGAACTGTGCGTCCGAGGAAGTGTGCATGCTTGAATGCTTGAAGAGTCGATCGTGGCTGGGCAACAGCGACACGCGCGTATGCTATAGGTTTTCGCCTCGAGAGAAAGCCTGAGCTCCGATTTCCCTATGCGCATACGCGCAACACGCAGAATTGTCAAAATTTGGCAAGTTTCGCAATAATACAAGAGCGAAGATTAAAATCCTTAACTCTGTACCAAAAGCGGATATCGCAGTCCTGTAAGCTTGATGTGTTAGAGCATTTAAAGTAGATTTATTCGATATATATATATATATATATATATATATATATATATATATATATATATATATATATATATATATATATATATATATATATATATATATATATAACCCTATTTACGTGGGCTTTTAAAAAGTCCTAATCACAAACTGAAGCATATCTTGGAGGGGTTTGTAATACATCAGTTTTGTTCGCCTTAGATGTATTATTAGGTGCCATTAAATTCCAAAATCGTGCCGTCGTTTTACAGCGAAGCTGTATTTGGCTAGCCGATTCATCCGTCCATCTGCCCGTCTATCGCCTGTACGCCGAAAACACCCCCGGCGCGACCTCATGCGTATGCGCGAAAAAAAAAGAAGAGAAAGAGAGGTGCGGGATTGGCTTCACCTGTAGTGACGTCGTTGCTTTCCGTCACAGCCAGCGGGCGCGCAGCAGTTTCTCCCCGGCTCCGAAACGGGTGGGCCACGCGTCATACGTACTCCTGAGGAGCAGGCAGCTTTCGATCAGCAACGCTGCGAGCAGAACTGGGAACGAGCTCGCCTATGCCGTGCCGATGCTGCAGCCCGGGCACAATAACCGCCTCGTGCAGCCGAGTGCAAGCAGCGACTATACGTACCGAAGATACGGCAGCCTACCAAGCCGTCGTTTAATGAACCGTCTGGATTAACCCAGTGATAAACATCGGAGCCGCACGTTTCAGCTTCGCTGGTTAACCATCTACACGAAGTGCCTTTTTTGGGGGTGATTTTTTTCATTGCTTATTTAGTGTTGTAAATTTTATGCACTGACGTTTTCTTTTTCGGATTTGCAAATTTCAACTTTCGTTTCTTAAATTGACAGTTTGTATACTAATTCGCTTTCTACAGTCACTAAATTTTATTTTATTTGATTTCAAATGCAGCAAGCCTCATAAAATTCGTTACAGTGGTTGATGAGAAAAACGAAAACTCAGTTTCCGTGTATTTATATAGGAGCCGCCAAACTGAAGCGTCCTTTTAAGAGAGCTTTAAGGGCCGCGAACGTACTGCCATTTACATTTTGCCGGATTCTCGGATCTGTGGATGGTTACAGGAATGCTCCTAGCCACCTTCTGGGACTGTTTCTCTAACTGCAACCCGTTTGAGACGTCTTTGCATTGCGTGAGCGTTCCCTTTGGAAGACAATCGCAAA
Source organism: Dermacentor albipictus (assembly GCF_038994185.2). Lineage (NCBI taxonomy): Eukaryota > Metazoa > Arthropoda > Arachnida > Ixodida > Ixodidae > Dermacentor > Dermacentor albipictus. The sequence continues at coordinate 37,034,460 of NC_091823.1, forward strand.
GGAACTGCATGTTTCAGGTTACGTTGCTAGCAACGCCTTACACAAACAGTTACGTTAAAGATTATGGATCACTGTAGTATTAGCTTTGTGTGCTCGCTGGTTAAGTTATGCGTCACACGGTGCCGCTATCAGTGATCTCGCTTCCTCGCATCGTTTTGTAATAAAATTTAGCTCCACCGTCGCGTAAGTTGGCGAGACTGTTGCTATTCGTGCAAAGAAGCGTCGAGTAGAGGAAGAAAAAGCGCAGTTGAATGAGCACCGTCGTTTTCCTAATAAAAATATTACCGCCCCACCTGAGCAATGCACGAGGAAAGAACGACGTTGGTCACACTATACCGGAAAATAGAAGAAATGTCGTCATAGCTGCACTTTCTGGGCCTATGATGACGTTTCTGCGTTCCTAAAATGTGAACGGCCATGCATATCCTCAACTTATCGAAATAGCAGGAGGCGCCAGGTTTATAACTGTTGACAACATATCCCGCGCACAAACATATGTGGGACCAGCGCGCATAAAGCTAACGGAGCGCTGATGCTGTTTCTGAAGACAACCATACTATGTCGCCAATGAATGAATAGAATTTATTGACAGGAAAGACAGAGAGGTCGACCTGAGCTAGTGCGCTCTAGTCTGCTACTCTGTACTGGGGAAGAGGGAAGGGGAGTGAAAGTATTCGGATGGATGATGATGATAAGAGAAGTGGTGAGTGCTTATGTACATGAGACAGTTGCCTCGCTAGAGCCACTCGTCGAGCTTGGTGTCCTGCAGGAACTTCAACAATACTTTTGTTGCACGCATTGAACTTGCAGTGTCAGGCCATGGGCCGAGGATAGCTTCCTCCGACAGTAGTTGTCTGCCAACGCTGGCTAGGAAACTGTCTAACGTCCTTCGCTCCAGCATATACGCTGGGCAGTCGCACAGTACGTGTTGCAGTGTCTCGGGCATCTGGCAGTGTACACAATCAGGGCTGTCCAAATATGGCTTTGAAGTGAACGCCGCTATGCGTAATGGGTGTCTGCAGCTACGGTCACTATATTAGCGTTGGTAGCAAACGGGGCCCTCGTCTGGTTGACCTCCCTGCCTTTACTCTCCTTGCTCTCTCGCTCTCTTTCTTATCTACCACGGACACATCCGCGAGCCGCACTGCCACTTCTTATTCATCTCACCATGCGTTCACACGCATAAACATTCCAGTACAAATTAAGGTTGCAACCGGCGTTATTGGACGTTCTTATCTTCACGCATATTGACACGTACACTTATCTTTCTCCGGTGACCACCTTTCGCCGGCTAACAAATGTTAAGCGTTATGCCTCGGCGCAGAACGCACTTGCACACCCACGGGAAGTTTCACGAATGTTACCGTTGTCTGTTGACACCGTACCATGTAATCTGACTGTATGCGCGACTCGAATTGTGTGTGTGCGCACGCACACACACACACACGCAGGCACGCGCGCACGCACACACACACACACACACACACACACACACACACACACACACACACACACACACACGCACGCACGCACGCACACACACACACGCACGCACACGTACACGCGCACACACGCACACACGCACACGCGCACACACACACACGCGCGCGTGTGTACTTTCTGGAAGGCATGCGGCCACCAGCGATTACGCTGAAACCTTCGACAAGTCATGTATAAAAGCCGACGCACTTGGCCCGCTAACAGATTTTCGATGATCGCCGACTTTGCTAGACATTATCGTAGTGCTTCAGTCTTACTTGTTTTGTTGGGCACAAGTTCGCCAACAAAGAGTTAAATTTGTAACTCACAGTTTTGACGCTGTGTCGTTCTTCACCGTCACTACAACATGACAATACGTACGCCGTAGTTCAACTTTAGTCATCTTCATGAGTTGTTCCTTTTCTTAGGAACCAACCAATATTTTATTGGTTATGATAACTCTAACTGAACTCCTCAGGTCAGGCTGAAATGCGTTCGCTGCATTCTAACACGTGAATAAACACGGTATGTGTTAGTAGCTGCGATTTAAATGCGGTCTCCGCCCCGCCTGAGGCCCGAGATAATCGCATACTTCCGTGAGACCGCATACCGGCTGCTTCTTTATTCTTTCTTTTCATTTCGTTCCCAGTGAAATTCATTAATTGCTATTTAGTGGCCCTGTGCGGAAAATATCGATTTTCGCTGTGCTCCTCAGGTGATTCGTGACACAAGCGGTGCAGACATGGCTATGTCTGCTGGCATACCCTCCAGGTAAGCGGGAATTGTGCCACGAGCGCCAATTTCTCCCATGGGGCTTGGTAGGCCCGAATTCTGGGACAAAAAACAAAGAAAAAAGCAAGCGTTCTACCATGACAGCGGTTTTGTCCAAGCGCAGAGGGGGAAACTCCATCCCCTTTGTCGTCTGCTATGCCTTCGACGAGCGCGCGACTTTCGCTGTCGCGCGACCAACGCTGCTTGCATTTACCTTTTCTTAGAGTTCATTTGCTCTTGCGCATCTTGTTTTCAACATTTTCCGGCTTCTAATTTTGTTGTACTCACAGCGTGTGCGCAACGCATCTTTGTGAAAATTTTGCTTTTCTTCTGTTCAAGATGCGCGAGCCCGCAGGCCATGGCGTTCGGCTATATTTCGTTTCGGCAAAACACGAGTAGACAAAAAAAAATTATCTTATGCACCGCATTTATTAGCAACCTCTCTCTCCCTGTCATCTCCTCCTATTCCTCCTACTCCTCCTATTCCAAGGGAAATAAAGTTGATTGATTGATTGATTGATTGATTGATTGATTGATTGATTGATTGATTGATCGATCGATCTTTGTTTCCCCCTTTCCCGTTCCCCCGGTGTAGGTTAGCCAACCAGACGTTATTCTGGTGAACCTGCCTGCCTTCTGCTCTTCTTTTTCCTCCCTCCTCTCGCGCAGCAAGACATTCAATACAAAACAGAATAATGTAAAGCTGAGTATATGTCTCATTATTCAGTACAAATGGGCGCCACTCCGTACTACTTCCTACATACACAAGACAGCTTCCTGCGATTTCTCATAAACAGAAAACTGCTACAGAGGGCATGTTCATTACCTGTGTACAACACAACTCCACCGCAGCAATTTTTGTCGCAACAGTTATTTTCGAGTTATATATATATATATATATATATATATATATATATATATATATATATATATATATATATATATATATATATATATATATATATATATAGTGAAAGCTCGTTAATTCGAACTTCAATAATTCGAATTTATGGATAATTCGAACTGTACGATTTGGTCCGGCCAAGCTCCACAGAAGTCTATGTATAAAAAAGTCCGTTAATTCGAACGCGAGAAGGTTCCCTCACGGATAATTCGAACTACGCTCGCCTGGCACACGGCCAGAGAAACGCGCTTACTGCCTACACACAAGGCTGTATTGCCTCCGAAACGGAGAGAATGGCGAGAGAAGGCAAAATCGGAAAAAAATCTAACCGACGTGGGGTCAGCCAGAAGGCAGCGGCGGCTGCCGCCTCTCCGTTCTACGATACCTCCGAGACTTCTTGCCCGTTTCGAATCTCGGAGGCTTTTGCAAATCTTGTACAGCTGCTAATGTTCTGTGGAGATGGCACGGCAAGCGCCAAAACACAGCTAATCAAGTACGTCGCAGCTGCGCTTGCAATCAAGAACCAACGAATCAGGGCCTTCGCCACCTTCACATGTTCAGCGCCTTTGCCTCGGCAGTCTTCATCGGTTGTGCACCTCTGTTTTCAGCTTAGGAGGTATCGGCCGTCGTGATTCATTGGGATGGTGTTAGGCCTCGGCTAACGTTCGTTTCGGTGGACATCGGTGGTGTGGCACAGTCGGAACCAGAGTTTCGACTTGAAGGTGGCGTGTGCCCGCGGCACACGCCATCACTTACTGACACGCCAAGTTTCTGACATGCCCTACTGCTTCCAAATCACAGTGTACTGTTGCTGTGCCTCACTTTCGTTAGTTCGAACTTTCGTTAATTCGAACTGAAGCGGCTTCCCCTTGCGGTTCGAATTAACGAGCTTTAATTCGAGCTATATATATATATATATATATATATATATATAATTATATGTATATTATATATATAATTTAACGAGCTTTAATTAACGAGCTATATATATATATATATATATATATATATATATATATATATATATATATATATATAAAGATTATCAGCTGCAGCGCATTCCAACGAACACCGTGTGATCGCTGGGAGGCTGGCTGCCGTCACAATGCATCACCGAGGCCCTTCGCTCTAGTCGTATACCACAATGCGTCAGCTCGGTGTTCCCAGCGCCCACCGGTGGTGCAAATAGCGCCGGCGGCCATGCAGGCCGAGTACCGAGTTTTCATCGCTGAGCACTGTATATGCTACTGCATGACGGCCTATACACGGTAATCCGCATATGAAATAAAATTGGTGACTGAGAGGCCTGCAGAGCGGGAGGATAGGGCGGATGAAGAGGGTGGGAGGAATTAGAGGCTCTGAAAATAGTTGCACATGGCATGCACAAGTGAAAGTAAGAGAACGACGTGGGTGTAGATATGCTAGGGCTTGTCAATCAAGCAAATATCCTAAAGGAACGAGACAGAAAATTTCAGCGAACCTGACGCTGCTCTTTTAGGAGAAGCCGTGAGACCTAACATGCTTCCTTGCTTCCTAGCTCGGAATCGGCCAGGGTTCGCCCCGGAAATGGCACGGAATGACGTCATATTCCAGCTGACTTGTTAGTAAATACCAATATGTATCAAACAGAAAGTAGTTGAAAAGGGAACAGGCACTTTCGTAGTGGAACTACATGAGAAAGATAAAAAAAAATATGTGCTCTTAATGTTGATAAATGTTTTTAAAGGTGTATATTGACAGGACATTTTCGACTGTTCCTTTTTTTTGCTTTAAATAAAAGTCCTCGACTTTAAAACACCAGAAAAAAGAATACTGCCAAGCATCATAAAGCCCTAAATAATTTATTACAATAGCATTTTTACGAGCCAGTTCCGGTTTCGTCTCCAATGAGCTGCGTGTGTCTTGACGTCATGACGCAACGAAGGTCACGTGGTAGCAGGACATTGTGACGTTTCGGCTTTCGCTGTAGCCAGCTTGGTCGTGTGGTGCGAGATATCTTGTCAGTAACGGTCAGCCCATGTAGGATCCTCCAGCTAGCTTTTACTACTGTTTCTCCCGAGTTGGCCGCAGTTTTAATTGTGACTAAGAAAGTATATTGCAAGCTATGCGAGATATGCTACATGTAGCCGTGAACACCATCGAAAGCATCATTTATATACTTGACCAGAAAACAAAATATTTCAGGTTAGCGGTAATAGTTCCAGTGTGGGCAACGCGGACGTGCGAGAGAAACGACGCCGTGCCCGCCTCGTGCGACTGTTCACGCGCGGTGCGGTAGCGTTGTGCGTGCACATGGTTTTACGTCAGTGCGTCGCCGTATACAGTGCTTTGCCCTCTGATTCGAAAGGTCAGACATAATACATAAGGTCAGACAAGCGGGACGATCTTTGTGGGCGGCGATCAAGAGCATTGCGCGAGGATTACGGGAAACGTATTGAGTTCGTCTAAAAAAAAATGGCTGTGGCTTAGGTAAGGTTAAGCCCAGGATGCGAAGCATACTAGCCTTTATTTTAGTTGTTGAACCACTGTTTAGCCTGGTGAACTGCTGTTGCTTGGCTATATTTGGTTCGGCTAGACGAAGAAACAACTCATGCATTACTTCTTCGCCTTCAAGAGTGGAACGCGACAGCGTTCCCGTCGACCCGCCAAGGGGTGTAAGACAATGGGCTACAGGGCAGCGACTACGCGCCCCGCATTGGACGCGGTGAGCGTCGAGCAAAGCAGCGTTCGGCGCGGCAACGAAATGTGCGCCTGAGCAAGAGACGCACGCCTTAGAAACAGCGCGTTTCTAAGGCAACACCGCATTCACTAGAGGCGCTTTTGTACCGCTTTGAAGCGTTGTACTCGTGGCTCAGTGGTAGCGTCTCCGTCCCACACTCCGGAGACCCTGGTTCGATTCCCACCCAGCCCGTCTTGCAAGAGTTGAGCCAAAGCCACTTCTCCTCTGTCGTGACGTCACGGTGTCACGTGATTTCATGGTCACCGCCGCGCCTGAGGAGCTGGGTTGAGCCCTCGTAATATGCTTCGCATAAAAAAAAAGCAACAAGGGAAGGAAGTTGCTCTCGCTTCTGTTTTAATATCCGCACACGCGAAACGCCCCTGCTACGAGCGATGCGAACGGCACCCCGCGGGCATCTTAGGGATCAGCGAAAGTGGAGCGGAAGTGTGTCTGTAGAGAAGCTTGGTGTACGCCAACATCCCGCCGCCGGTATTTCTTCTGCCCTCGACGTAAACCACACTGGAGGGATTACCTCGAACGGATAAGCATGCATTCTAGCTGCAGCGAGGTTGTCTGGGTGGGCTGAGACAATCGTAGACGGGCAGTAATCGCGGTGTCTATACGAAAAAAGACAAAATTCTAACGAGACGTGCGTCTGCGATTAAGGCAACGTAGAAAGCGCGCCATTTGTGACCTTTCGTTGTCTCACCCATCCAGGAAGCAAAAAAAAAGATGGGAGAGAGCATTACGTCACGCAGCCAGCCTCGACGCCAGCCACTTTGCTCAGTGTTGGGCCAACACGTGACCTCTTGCGTCGAGATCATGGAGCGAGAATCGAGATTTGCAGAGACGTTTGGTGGCCGATAGTTGGTTCTTTATTCTGTGGGTAGTTTTCTTTAATCGATACGCGCTCCGCCGGCAGCAGTTTGGCTGCGCTGCTTGTATCTCTGGTCATATCTTGCCTGCACCTCCGGTCACGTGTTCAGACGACACTCTTGGCTTTAGTCGCGTTGCACGATGCTCCCGCACATATTTTTCCTTCTTCCACAATCTCCACTCTCAATGGTCATTTTGCTTGTATATCTTGCCTTGACGCACTGAATAACAGAAAGAGTGCGGGAGGTTGGGGGGTGGGTGTTTGTGACAGGGGCTCGTTATCCTTGGAACTGACGTTCTATTGCTGTAAATGACTGAAAATAATCACTCAATCGCGAAATGAGCTGGTTTTGTGCTTTTATACTTCAGTGCATTGTTGTCCGTGGGAAAAATACCAGTCTGGCCTTCAGGTGACCTTTCAAATTCAATCTTCGCTATACGCTACAGCGAGCTTCGATTGTTATCTATACTTGGTGGCGCGCGGGTTGTGGCGTTCTGCTACTGAGAACGAGGTCGCGGCTTAGATTTCCGGCCACGGGGGTCGCATCTCGACGGGCGCGGGATGCAAAAAAGGCTCGTATCACTTGGATTTCGGTGAACATGTAAGAAATCCAGGTGTAGTTTAAATAACGCGGAGCGCTCCCTACAGTGCCGCTCTCAACAGCATTTCTTTGAGACGTTAAACCATATCAATCAACCACTCAAAATATAAGTAAGTAAATAAATGAATAAATAACCCGCACCCATTTAGTCGCAAGACTCGATAAAATACTCTGCAGCCAAACTCGGACCACTTTTATTCATTATTTACCTTAATGATGTCGAGAGTGTTGTTACTAACTCTGCTGTGAAGCTCCGTTTGTACGCGGACGACTGTGTCTTGTACTCCAGCATCGCCAGCGCCAGTTCTCAGGAGCTGCTGAATAACACGTTCAATGCCTTCTGCAACTGGAGCAAGACCTGGCAAATGGAAATCAACTTCGATAAAACAGTATCAATGACCTTTTCGAACAAAAAGGAACCCCTGAAATTTGCCTATAGTAATAATGAGAAGACTTTGACTTCCGTCACCGAGTTCAAATATCTTGGTGTAATTTTTTCTTCCAACTTAAAATGGCACAAACACGTCGACTTCATTTGTTCCAGGGCTCTAAAACGACTTGGATATTTAAAAAGAACACTAAAACCAGCAACCAAGGAATGCAAACTAGCAGCTTACAGATCCCTCGTGAGGCCCACTCTAGAATATGCATCTGTCGTCTGGTCACCCAACTGCGTATATGATGTATCAAAGCTTGAGGCTGTGCAGAAGAAAGCTATTAGATTTATTTATAATCGATACGATCGCAATTTCTATCCTTCTCTGCATGCTGGCCTGCTATCGCTTGAGCCGTTGGCACATAGGCGCACGTGTGAAAGGATTATATTGTTGCACAAAATTGTACATGCTTCTGTCACTGTCGACGTACCTGTGACATTTGTTGGCTCCTCGGCACGTGTAACGCGAAGAGCCAATCCCTTGAATATTGTTCCCTCTCGAGCTCACATAGATAGCTTCAAGTTTTCTTTCTTGCCATTAACCATTGAATTGTGGAACACGCTACATACTAATCTACGAGAATTGCCACTTGAGCGTTTTGTGAACGAAGTTCGTCTACATATGACATGTTGATTGTATGTTATCCTGATCTACTCACCCACGCCTGCTATGTCTCAATTTTGAGACAGCAGTATTTGTAAGTAAATAAATAAATAAATAAATAAATAAATAAATAAATACTCGCAGTGCAAAACTGGAAGGACCGCTAGGAGGCGTTCAAATGGACACTAATGCTTTCGCGTTCTCCGCTCATAGGAAGTGCTCAGGTATCCTCGTTTTTATTTTCTCTTCTTTATTTTCACAAGGGTTGCTGCGCAGCAGCATCAAGAAATTACACTGAATTGAATTATGGGGTTTTACGTGGAATTACACGTGTGGTGAAACGGCAGTGGAGCCAAAAAAAATATGAAATTACCGGTGGGGCAGAAGATGGTGGTGCGGCACTTTGCGCGATTTTCGCATCGACCGCCAAGGTGTGGGCCGTGCAAGTCGTCTGTCTACTTGGCCGAATCGCTCAGTGGCCTGGCGCGAGCGGACGCTTCTTCGGTTGAGCGCGGGCGTCTCGTGTTTTCACAGTATTTCTATTATTACTATTTTTTTTTGTAAGACACTTCCACGGCACTGCGTCACGAGCGATCCTTGCCTTGCGTTGCCCGGTCTGGTGGCGTGAATAATCGGCGAAATCCGACGGCACCTGGAAGAGAAAGTAGTGCTTGCAATTAATTTCCAACAGCCGGAGATTACAGTATATGCATGTGTAATTTGACATGAGCACGATGAGGGTTTGGAGTGCAGTTTGACATGCAGCACAAAACACGTACGGCCAGCTTCTTTGCAACAATTTCGAGTTCCACGTGACTGCGCTCGGCGAATGGCATTGGTCTCAGGCGCGAGTGCCGCCACATTCCTTCAACGCTAATCGCATTAACGTCGACAGTTACCCTGAGGTGGCTTCTACCGTAAATTTGTTGATAATGCCTTAGCACAGCCAGAGAGACGAGAATAGAGGTAAACGACGGGTCTCAGTTTTGTGTTTCAACTTAATGCCATATAAAGCAAATGGACGATTAAGTCACAGAAAGCAAAGGGGAAATTAACGGTTATTTTCAATTGTAGTGCAGAAATAATGAAGAAAGGGGAATGAAAGTGGACGAAACAACTCGCCACAGGTTGGAGCCAAACCCACACCTTCCGCCATTGCACCTGCAGTGCTTTAACATCAAGCTTTAACCATCCTCCCGTCAACTTTCTTCGTATTTGCGCATATGAGAACAAGGTTAGCCCTGAGACTGTTAGGCAGCGCCGCCAACCGGCTTCATTGCTTGTTTGCTTCATGCAGGCACTGCTGGAGTGACCTGTGAAATATGTTGCCTATTAGTTGTCGCTCATAGTAGGCAGGATGGCCATTTATATAACTCGTAGCCATTGTCACAGGGCTCCTAGTTCAGTCACGGGCGGTCGCATACGCCAGATGAATCCACATAAATTAAACCGGCGGTGTTGTGGCACTCCATTAATAAGCACTTGCATTTGCTAGTGGAGGACCCGGCGCGTATCGAGGGATGCATCTGTCGACTTGCGACATTGAAGCGGTAGCTTAACGGTTCGTATCTCGCCGCATCGCGGCCCCGTGGAACGATATTAGGAATTCGGTTACAAGCGTTGCATACGCGGCTTCCGCAGCGTGCTATATATATATATATATATACTCGGGCGTTCACGCTGCTCGCTCGAGAGAGGAAAATGCCTCGCGGCTGGCGCGAACGTCAATAAAGAACTTCGCCGAGACCGTACACGAAGCCGGCCGACCTCGCAGGGTGACCTCTCCCCGAACTTACGTATACGATAGCGGCGTTCCTCGATCGAGTTCCCCCAGATAGCGCGACCGCCCGCAGCCCCGCGGTAATGTCGAAGCCATCCGTGCGAGGAAGGGCCTTTGTTCGCGACGGCGCAGTCGCTTTCGTGTGCGCAGTTCAATTAATCGCCCGAAGGAACGCTCCCGCGCTGCCTCCCCCGATGCCGTGAAAGGTGATGGGTCGTAAATTACGGCTGTTTCGGACATGACGTTGCCGGCGCGGCCGCACTTTTTTTTCTAGGGAAACCCGGAAAAAAAAAATGAACGCGGAAGCGCTCGAGAAACGCATACGCGCGTTGCATTTCGCCATATACGGACGATGATGATGATAGCAACCTTATTGTACCACCGGATAAGGAAGCCCGTACTTCCCGTCCCCGGCACACAGGCCTTGGGGACGGGGGCCGGAACCTCCGCGATTAGAAGCAAGCAAAGAGGTCTTGACACTTCGCGGCTTCTTCCGCCAGGCGAATGGCGTGTTGTTGTGCGAACGAACGTCATAAAGCAAAGGGGCGGGCAATTTCGTCTGGAGAACGGCTATCACTGACTTTGTATGGAACGGCTATCACAGACGTTGTAGAACGACTGCACTGCCACATGGTGTTTCGGTACAGAAAATGGCGAGCGTAAATGCTTGCTGCAAGCATCGTCGCCTGTTCCACGAAGAGGCCAGGGAGGAGCGCGTGTGTCACGCAGCAAGCGCAGGAGGCAGACAATAAAGCTGAAGTCCTGCTAACGGCGGCACTGACTCTCTTCCCCACACAACTTCGACGACAGCATCAACTGCAAGGCTCTGCACCTGCACCCCTTAACCGGAGGTCTTGTCCGTCCCCTGTTATGATCGACCTGTCAGGTGTGAGAAGCATTCAAACGGGCTTCCCCACGTCAACATAATTGCCCTCTTCTCCGAATCGACGCCGCCTCGTTCTCCACGAGTTGAGGCAAACGGATAGAAGAAGAAACTGAACCTCATGACGACGTCACGCTTTTCTGCGAGCTGACACCAAGGATGAGCAAAAGGCTCCGGAGGAAGGCTACGACGACGACAGTACCGCCAGAGGTTATTTAAGGCCGTGCTGGCCCCCGTGTTAGTAAGAACCCCTCGAGGCTCAGATGAAAGTCACGCCCGTGTACCAAAGAAGTGAATACAATCTTTTCTACTTTTTCTTTCATCATCACGAGGCCCGGCTTCGTCGTTGTTTCCGGGTTCTTGCGGTGAAGGCCGACCTCAACCAGTCGAGATCATATCAGCCATAATACCAAGCCTGCTCTTTATAATGAGTTTACGGGCATGGCGCATATGCACTCACTGTTCGCTTGTGCCCGCGCTTCCGCATGCGTGCACTTGTGGGACACAACCCTGCATGGCGCACGCAGGATATACGTGTCAGCAGCACCAGTGAGAGGAATTGCCTGACGCTCTTGCTGGGCTAAGAAAAACTCAACGCAGTTATGCGCGCATGAGGCCTTAACTGGGAGATAAGGCAGGCGAAATTGGTTATAGGTGGAAGGCGGCTCGCGAAAGAGAAACGAGGACAACAGCAAGCCGCTTTGAAGTACGGGACAGCAATAAACACTTACTTTAGATCCGACGAATCGATATGCAAAGCAGGAAAATGTATCCCTATGCGCCCCCCCCCCTCTCTTTTTAAAAATTTAATTACGGGGTTTTACGTGCCAAAACCACTTTCTGATTATGGGGCACACCGTAGTGGGGGACTCCGGAAATTTTGTCCACCTGGGGTTCTTTAACATGCACCTAAATCTATGTACACGGGCGTTTTCACATATCGCCCCCATCGAAATGCGCTGCCGTGGCCGGGATTCGATCCCGCGACCTCGTGCTTAGCAGCCGAACACCATACCGACTAAGCATCCACGGCGGTTTTCTTTTTTTTTCCCCTTGTTTTGTGTAGTCGACATCGGTGAACCCTTGAAAATGATGACCCTTGCTTCAATGGCGCGGCCGCCAATGTGGATTAAGGGCACGCCAGCATTTTGAGAATCGTTTGGGTTTGAGCGAAAAATGCAGGACGCGTTGGGACAGCGCCGAACATGGCTATACTTTCCCAACTTTCTTGTTTTCTCCTTCGGTGGTGCCATCAACGCCCGTTTGCAACCCGACACCATTGGTTCGCATTTGATTGTGCGAAATTTGTTTTCTTCTGGTATGGCAGAACCAAAACGGCGAGATTTACCTATGTTGCGACATGCTTCGACTTGTCGGCTTTAAAACAACGCCAGGTGATGAAAAACTGATCCTAAACCCCCAACTACGACGTGCCTCATAATCAGATCGCGCTTTTGGCATGTAGAGCCTACAATTGTTTCTTTTCAATTTTAATTTGATGTCTGATAGCTTTGGCTTGAACGTAACATGGCATCAATGTGCATCAAACTAGCCCTGTTTGAAGGTGTGCAGTCTTCTGCACTCAAGAAGTTCCTCTCTTTCACTTATTATCTTTGTTTTTTTGTTTATGCAAGGAGTCTTACATAAACAGTGAAGTAACGGTTTGAAGATTAAGGAGCAGAAAGAGAGAGAGCAGGGAAGATGGAGATAGCGGCCCTAACGTATGCACACGTGTGAAGTAGCGCGCATCACACAAATACCACTTCTCGGGCAGTCGCGTTCTTCTTAAGAAAGCGTAGCAGTGCAGTTTAAGCTCGCAGTGTGCATTCCGGCAGCGATCGGTCTCTTTAAAGTGGCCGTTATCAAAAGTGTCCAGCGCGATAAGAGCAGTTGCCTCGGCACGTGAAATCGGCGACAGTATTGCGGATCAGTTGTTTATGGTTAAGCGATGGAACAGCTGCGGAGAGGACGTTCGGTGGTCGTTGCATCGAATGTCGCAGGTGTTATGCCGGTATCGCTTTCGAACACCGATATTAGACAGTTGTTAAGCTCCTCTGAAATGACTGAAGCGTCAGAAACAGGCTGTTGTTTAATAACGAAGGACGATTGTCTATGACCGTATGGAAGAATTGGCTTCCAAAGTTTGCTTGCATTATCACTCATAAATGTGGCAAGAATGCTTTCATAGTAAAATTATCTAGCAGAGTGAATTTTATAACCTCAGAGCCGATTTCAGTAATCCTCACGCTGTATCCTTACTTCTTGGAATTTGCTGTCGGCAAACCTTTCTTATACGTCGGAAAAAGTGGATTATTTCCCAGGCATGTTTAAGATTCCTTCTAACGTACTTTTTTTTGGAGGGGGGAGGGTGTACGAAGTTTTATTTCCATTAGCGCAAAATATCGTAAACCGTATCTACTGGCTTGATAAAACCACGGTGCAGTACCAATTAAATATAATCGAAACTTGTTTCCAGCACAATAAATAGTGAGTCATCATTGGTACGACCGAATTCGCTTCCCACCTTGTCCTCGGGCTGTGTTTTTTTCTTTAACAACAATGTTCAAAATGACAAAAAACGGCGCCCAGAATACCGTTTTAAGCGTTTTCAAGGAACTACTTGTGTAAAATCAAATTAAAATGCAATGTCAATAAGAAAATTGCATAGTGCCTTGTCGCGACCGAGTGACATAAGCGAACATCAGCCCATGTAAGGTAAATTAAAATAGCCACATAAAACCATCTTGAATTGGTGCAACTTGTGGGTTGCTATAAAACCTTGAACAGCAGAAGGTGAATTATGCGAGTTCGGTGGGCGATAGAAAATACCAATAACTCTACTGGGTCCAGCAATATCAGGTTTTACACCACAAAGACTCGGATTCAGGCAACTTGGGAAGAAATTCAGAACTGATGTTTTCTTTCATAAATAAAGCTACTCCACCACCACGACCGGTACGTCCGTCGCTTCGTAAAATGCAACAGCGTGGTGGCAGAAATTGAGTCTGATATTTTGTCGTTCAGCTATGTTCAACTAAGAGCGAGCGGTAGGATTTCATGAGGCCAATAGAATTCAACAATTCTATTAGCCAAACGTCAAGCATTCACATTCAGCAAGGTTAATCGAGGATTTCCAGAACAGTCGACAAGTCGGTTAACATTACTAGTAGGGCCTCTGTCTGGGCCTCTCACAAGCAAACTTTGGTCCTTATGTCACACATAACGGACTCCGTTGATTAATGGTTGACCGTATTGTAACCGTGCTTTCTAGACACTTTATCTGAGCTCATCGGAGTTCTGCCACAGCTCCCAGCGCGCGCGAGCAGAAAAATTTTCGTAGACATACTTCTGTTTCCTTCAGGTTCCGTGCATTATTCGGTGTTTATGGTTTGCTCCGGAAATCAAGAATCTTCAGAATGACGGGCCTATACCTTCACTCTTTGCACAATCGAAGCATGTGGCAACGCTCGATGTGTTCGCATTAGACGCCACCCACTTTTGTTATTATGTTACCGTTGACAAAAGCTGCTCAGTTCTCGGGCATACCATATACCACAAGATTGTTCCGCCGGGAATGGTTTTATAGATCGTCATTTTTTGCGTTTGATCGAGTGCGTGAACTATACTTCGGTGAGAAACATTGCTAGTGTTCTTATCACAGGATTCTAATGCTGTGAGGCGCTCCTTGATTGCCGCAACCTTATTAGTACAAGGGTTAGCATTTCTTGACTGATAAGTGTTTTGACTGATCGCTGCTGTGAAAGGAGGCCGAAGAAACTGCCTTCGGGGGCGAGTTAAAGAACCGCTGGTGGTCAAAATGAATCTGGAGTCCTTCACTATATGGCATGCCTCGTAATCAATCTTGGTTCTGGCACGTAAAACGCCAGAATTCGTCATTTCAGAAAAAACTGTAACAGTTGCAAGCCACGCCGCTTTAAAACCCACTCAACGTAAATTCTGTCCATTTCGTCGGCAACACCTTTTTATAGCCGGACAGACAACGTTGGTGTCGTCGCAGTTGTACGCAGAGTGACGTAACACCGGCTAGTCCTAGATCTGCCGATAGGCGAACAGTTCATAAAGGCTGTCAGCTAGTTCCGGTGAGGGATTGAAGTGGGACGCGTGGAACGGCAGGACTGATTAAAAATCAGTGAAGAGGGGCGTGAAGTGAGCTCGGTGCGGTGACGGAAAGCTTCCCCGACGACAGTAACCGTAAGCTTTCGCGGGAAGCTGAAGAACGAGGCAGAAGAAAGTGGGACGGTCGCAAGCCATGCCGCTGCCGTACACCCTCCTCCGTGCTATTGTGTGTCTCTTTATTTCCTTTCAGTGTGGAATGCCAGCTCGCTCAGCATTTCACCCGTGTGATTTCTGAGTAAACGAAAGCCGAATAACGACGACGATGATGATCGCTGTGTTCCCGACGCTAACTCCGGTTGACGCTTGCGCTTGCAGGAGGACTTTTACCGCGAGCTCGCGGTGTACCTGCTGACGCCGACGTTGACCTACTTCGCGCTGCGGCTGGTGCCGGCGCTATGGACGCCGCTGGTGTACGCCTCCTGCGCCATCGGAATGCCCGTGGTGTGCGTCTTCACGCTCGGATACTTCCTGTACAGTCTGCTGCCGGACTCCGGCGTGTCGGCTACGGGAAAGGCGGTGCTCATCACGGGCTGCGACACCGGCTTCGGCCACCGGCTCGCCATTCGCCTCGATAGGCTGGGCTTTCAAGTACGTCGCCCCGTCCTTTCGCGGTTTAAGTATGTACACGACTCGCTGTACTAACCCGCGCGTGATCCTCGCTGCAGTCAGCTGTACGCAGAGCCGCATGAGCGAGTAAGTTGAGTAAACACACGTGTAACGTCACGGCCATCCGATCCGTTGGACAACGCGTTGGAGAGATGGTATACCTTTGACTGCTGGAGCGCGTTGGCAGCTTGTTAGATGTTTTGCCGGTATGGCTAATCCAAAGATGAATACGTTGGTTCTTTACCAGTGCGTGTTTCTCACTTTGAGCCACACGGCCCAGCGGTAGTTGCAACTGGCAGTGGCGGAGCGGACACCCGCGGCACCACTGGGACACTGGGAGAGAGGGAGGCAGGCGTGTGGCGAAGAAATTCTGCGGCCCTCGCACGACGGAGCTACATTGCAAGGGCTGAAAAGCGATGACGCACAACAGGCAATGTTGTTATTGAGGCACAGAGCACAGCTGCGGCCATCTTGTTCCCCTCCACCTTGCGGCGAAAGTGGCACGCGAGCTATAGGACTTGTTTCTCCCGCATCGGAGACCTCACTCCTATATATCGGTCATTAGAAGGGGTATGTGCACCATTTGCAATGTTTAAATAATATAGCACGAACATCGACCGCACGGTTTGTCAGTGGTCTGGTAGCGCCTAGGGGTGTCTGGATCGGCGACAGTATGCGCGGGCGTGCAAAGGAATTTCCACTTCTAATGTTTTCTACTGTGCTGTTCGCTTTAGGTGCGCCCCCCGCCGCTATAAGTCAACTGACGCGCCATGCGGTCGACGCTCGCGCGATAATAGCACACTGCAAGGGTGTACTACCACATAAAACTACAAGTGTTAAGATAATCAAGGAGAAGGGCCACAACTTCATGCCATAGAACGCGTCAGGAAGTGTTTAGTTTCAGCGCCATTAATGAAGACAAAGTAAGCTACCCTGCTTCTTTTTCATTCTGCCTCTCTTCTCCACCTGTGTCCGATTTTGGGGACCACTTTTTTGTCCGCTTTCGGATTGTCCGCCGAACAGCAACGAATTGCAGATGGGTGCATGGTATCCATGGTATGACCGGTGCAATGATGAAAAGGCTGTTAATTTCTCTTTATAAACCAAAAACGACTTTAATAGCAGGCTTGAAAAGAAAGAGGAAATGGTCTATCGATTTCGCGATATTAGATTCGCCGTTCAATTCCAGAAATCGCGTCGTGTCAGTATTGCAGACTCTTCAGGTCACCTGTAGCTTCCAATTATCCTGCGACATCACAAACATTTTTTCTACTTGTATAAGATGTTACTTGACCAGTGTGATAACCGAAAGGATTTTCTATACCATCTATAGACGCAGGTACAAATGCACCATGAAACATTGCTAACTCTATACAAATAGATCTGAACAATGATAAGCCTAAAACGCCTGAAAGACAGTTATCGTAATCCTGCTTGTTCAAGTCCGCTGTAGGACACTTAAAAACCTGTCAAAAAGATCACGATTAACGCTGTACTGAGGCGAGAGAACCAACTAAGTCGGAAGATAAAATTTCTGAATTCTATCTTCCTTTGCTGATGGATCGAGGACAAACACGAGTAGGCGCTGCAAAAATGCAAAGTCGCAGCGTGCGAAAATTATAAGACAATTTCGCCACCAGTTATTCTCGTTTTTGCGTCTTTCCTTGCTGACAGTATCCTGTCACGATAGGACCGGCCGCTTGGCTTTTGCAGACGAAGGCTTTATTTATGAAAACAAGCTTGTATAAAAATAAACTGTCCATTGAATATACAATTATTAATCTAGTTCTGACTCAACGTCTCGCACTTTCACGCTATATGGAAAGAAAGTTCACATTATCATAAAGCTTTCATAGTGGCACGCTACTTAAAAGTGCCTTTTTTGTTTATTAAGCAAAAGAAAGAGAAAATGAATAAGTATATAAGAGGGTCGACGAACGGGAATTGAGGGCGCTCCCGTTTTGTGCAGATCAGTGACGGCCTCTGTTCACTGTGCAGGTGTTCGCGGGCTGCCTCTTTCCACACGGCGAAGGTGCCAGGAGTCTCCAGCTGAAGGCATCCAGCAAGCTTCACATTGTGCCGCTGAACGTTACGAAGGATGAAGACTTCCGCCAAGCCGTGGATTACGTACGGCAAAACCTCGACGGAAATGGTGGGCGTCATTCACCTACATAGCCTTAACTCCGAATGAGCAAACAACGGCAAAACCGTTTTTTTTTTGCGGAACTTTACTGACTTTGTGCGCCACCACCGATGGCGACGCGGCGAACAGCATTTCGGTTACGCTGCAGTGACGTCAGCAAGGGGACCCGCCCTTTATCGTCTGCTACGCTCCGGCTAGAATAGCTGCATTTTCGTTGGTTTGCTCGCACTGCGGTGGCGTGCTCGCGTGGCTACGCGCTCTCCAATTAGTACCTGTACTTTTTTTTGTGTGTGTGTTAGTTGTATAAATACTAGGATTGGAAGGAAAACGAATGCTGTGCATTTAATGTGTTTTCCATGTAACTTTCCGACCTTGCATCCCACTTGCTGTGGCGTTTATCTGACGAGGGCAAAGTGGCCGGTACAATTCTGTCCCTTGTGGCCGCATTTCAACGAGGTCAGAACCGACAAACGCTCGTGCACTTACATTTAGTTACGCAGCAAAAAACCCAAATTGAACACAATCTGAGGTCACCGACCACGGCGCGCCTCATAACCGTATTACGGTTTCGGCACTCCAGTATCTAATTTCAGCTTATTTTTTAATTATATAACTACAGACGTCGCGGTTACACAGGATCGCGTGAATCAGTCGTAAAACATCAAATCGAGCGAGTAAAAAACTGCCTACGCAGTTTTGGGAACGGAGCACGATCCCAGGGTTCATTCGCAAGAATTCCCGTCTAATAAACGGCATTCTAGTCGAATGCAAATTTTAGATTGCGCTCCTAATTCTGGTCAACAGTTGGTGCTGCACCTTTCCTGACAAAAAAGACATACAAAACTTACAAAACATACAATAACTTACAAGTGGTTTATCTCGAACATTAGTCGCACCACCGTCTATCATGTTTCACAATCGTAAAGCATGCTTCGCACTATTTTCTTGAAATAAATCTCGTTAACCCACTAAAATGCAAAAGTTTTATATTTGTTTAGGTTATTTGGCTATTTCTGTTAAGCCCACTATCGGAAACTACTCTTAAAACATCACTTTATCAGCTTAACGATAAGCATATAGCTATAAAGAACGCTAGAAAACATGACACCGCATTTTTCTGCACTGAAGCTAAATCGGCGCATGCATGAACACACCGCAGCGAAACCTAATTTCTCAGAAAATGGCAACGAACGTCTTTTGCGATATGCTTAAAGCGCTGGGCCACAACAAATCTAGGTGTCTGCGGGAATTGAGAATTCCTTATTTTTGGCGTTTATTTTTCCGTCTGTGTTGGGATAGCCAGTTCTTTGGTGGCATATCTTTTGTACCATCAGTTCGCATCGTGAACAACACAGTCAAAAAAAAGAAAACAAAATAAAAAGGTGCACCCTGGATTCGAAAAGTCGTTTGACAAAAAAGTCACTTTTTCTTTTCCACAGAATAGTACCAAACAAAGCTGAGCCCATTTGCGCACCTCCCGTTTGTGCGACGTGGGTCCATTTTTTGAAATAACGAACTGGGAAAGTTGGTGTGCACTCGTTGTTAGGAAAAGCGCGAGCGGACGAAGACGACCCTAGCAGTTCTCGTCCTGTGTTGTTCTGTCGTCTTTGTCCGTTCGCGCTTTTTTTTTCTAACAATGCGTCCGTTCTCGTGACATATACGTTTTGCCAGGCATCGAAAGGTGATGGTGACCTGACACGGCATCCCTCACTTTCGTGTTCGGTCCTAGCGTATGTGTATTCGAGTTCATTCCCGATGGACTAGTTTCTGTAATTATCGTTCTCTCCCTTGCGGTATCATGTCTGGAAACCTGCTAAACACATGCTTAGAGAAACAACCGTCACTCAGTGCGTTTGCCAGGCTAGGCGTATGTCCAGGTCACTATTCGAAATGAGAAATGTACGTGTTTTCTTCTCTTTTAAGAAATCTGCTTATTCCGTGTTCATTAAATGAGCAAGATACGAAAAAAGAAAGGACTGCCTAATGTCTAGCCCACTCTTGCGTTGGCAGATACAAACCCATAGTGTGAAGAAACGCAAAAAAAGAAAAAAAAGTCAGGGACACAAAGTGAAAAGTAGCGAAAGGAATAAAAGTTCATGCGCTCGCATACATACACCAACTTGTACGTGGTGGGCATGGCTGTGTTGCTTAGATAAATCGTTCCTGGAGTACAACTCTGCGAAAACGCGAAACGGCTGATGGATTTTGAAGTACCTTGTCTGAAAGAATTTATTTTTGGTCGCTAATGGTGCCATCTTTGACACATGACCTGAGTTGCAGTCGTTTCGAGAACGCAAAGCGTCAAATGTCTTCGCAAACGTGCTCACCATAACGTTGTTGAGGTGGAAGCAAACGTAATTCGGGTACACGTAAAACCGAGCCCTACGACGTGTTTGCGAGGCTGTTTGGTTTGCATTAAAAACGAATAAATGATCACTTCTTGCAGCGCATTTGCTGTGTGTGTTTTTCTGTTATTCTTGAAGTTTTTCACTCCAACTCGGAATTGAAAGCTCGTTTTCCCTGTTCACACGGTTTCTCGACTATGTGTGCTGCATGTGGTTCTCACCGTTGTTTTTCCTGTCGCTGAACGGAATCGCGAAAAAAAAAACGGAAATTATCCTCAAGAAAAGAAGTCTTGGCGGGCTAGCGTACTGACATTGTTATTTAAAGAATAGATTGCTAAGTGAAAAGCAAGTTCGTGAACCGGCAACTCTTTAACGACGGTTACAGCACATTCCACTGCGTAGCGAAATATTGTGTACGGTATTTAATCAATTGTTTCAATGTCACACTTTACTTGGCGGCGTTTTCTGCACAACTTGCAGCTTGCAGGGATCATTGTTTCAGTGGGTAAAATTCTCACACGGGTAAAAAAAATGTCGAGGTTTTAGCCGTACAGGGAGACATTGGCCGTGATAGCAAAGTATTATAATATTACACGAACTAAAGCTCGTAGTTTCTTGGGCTGTATTAACTACAGTACGCATTCGCTTACTTACTAAACATGCGCGGTTCCGCGAACCCAAAGACACGTGAATAAAATGCACTCCTATTTCGCCGTATGACATTTAACCACCTCGCAAAAAGCTTCGCTTCCGGCACCTACGTTGCATCCGCATATATTTTTTTCTCGTTTCCACGCTTCCCACCACCTTTGGAATGGCCGTTAGGTTCACTATTAATCATTATCCTTCGCGTTCATTTCCGTGGCCTGTCCGGATCTCTTAGAAGGTGGCGTCTTGCCTTTACGGCGCAGAAAGATGTTGCACGACAGCCCTTAAACCGGGCCGTTTTCGGAAAATGTTAAGCTTGTGTTGTACCACTTCGGTGGAGGTGGCTTATCGTATAGCGTACTTTAGTTTCGGCCTCCCCCCCCCTTCCCCCCCCCTTCCCACCCCATACGTGAACTTGCTTCTGTTTACCACTCATGCAGGTCTGTGGGCGGTAGTGGCCAACGCCGGCGTGTTCGGTGCCATGGAGCTTGAATGGTGGAGCATCACCGAGATGCAGCAGCACTTCGACATCAACGTGTTTGGTTGCGTGCGCACCGTTCAGGCCTTCCTGCCGCTGCTGCGCCAGTCTAAGGGGCGGATTGTGCTCACCGCGAGCTACGCTGGTGGGTCGCAGCGTGGACACGCCGTTTCTATGCAATGTAAAGCCTGGAGGCCAGTGGGAACTTTCTGGCACTGTACTTTATTTATTTTTGAATGGTCACTATAGTTCCCGAATTTGACAGTGTTACCGCCTCCTGTATCGGTAACTTCATTGTATCCGAGTCAACCCGTGAGATTGACCTAAGTGAACGAGTCATTCAGTACTTTGCGGTTGGCATAGGGAGATGCGTAGTACATACGTAGATCGTAGTGTCGCTACAGGCTTGGCGTATTATTCCATACGAGGCGTAAGAGACGCAGCGTGCCCACCGCGATGGCTCGCTGGATATACGGTGTTCTGTTGGGGAACGCGAGGTCACGGGTTCGAATCACGGCTGCAGCAGCCGGCGTTCCGATGAGGGCGAAAAATGGAAACCCTCGCGTACCGAGCCTCTGGCGGGGCGCTACAGACCTCAGGCGGTCAAAATTAAAGCAGACTTGTGCGTAACCTATTGCATGCAATTCATTACTCGTAATCAATTAAGTTTTTGGTAATTTTGTAATTGGACTACTTTTCTTTACTCTGACTCTCCCTGTAATTCAATTATCCATTTTTTTGCAGTAACCAATTAAATGTAACCAGTTTTTTTTTTTTTTTTGACGAAACAAGCTATAACAGGAGATGCAGCCTTGAGAACTTGTATTTCGCGAGAACTACAGCGTCGTAGGGATAAAAACGCTTACGTGGGTTACTTCCATCCTACAATCGGCGTCCTGCAGTTGCACCTCGATCACCTGAACGTGGCAGGCACGTAGATTCGCACACCCCTCTTCGTAGTGCCACAGCTGAGCTTTTCTGCTATACGTGTTCCTCTCTCCGTCTCCTGGAAGTGCTTTAAAACAGCCTTATTAGGCGGGGACAGCTGCCGCTCAATTCTTCTTCGCTTAGTGCAGTCTGACTTTTTCGACATAGACAAGTTTTGGGATTTTAAACTGATACATATTTCTATCTGTACGTAGCTCATATGCAGCCATTTTTTCAATTACACATGAGCAGTATTTTTAGGACTGAAATATGCAGTTTTACATCAAATATATTTGGCCTCCTTTTCAAGGAACGTGAACATTTGCTGGCACCCATTGCAATTAGTAATTTTACTCTAACTGACAAATGAATCGAGGGGGCCGGCAGGAGGTTCGCCAGTTGTTGGCTAATAAATTGAAACTACGCTCCGATGGCTCGATAGCGATGGCCACTTCGGACGTTGACCACCTAAGGACAATTTTTCTGACCTTCAGTACTAGAGCCAGGGTTGTGCTACATTTTAACGAATGAAGGCAGAGTCAGCATTTGTCTAAGATGCAGGCTGCGCCAGAGTCGAACATCAACCTAGTTCTAGCTTGCAATCATTAAATCGCAGTACAACGCTATATTGGACGCGCATACTTGAAATCGAGGCTGCGTACCCACGCGCAGGAAACATTTTGATTTTTTTTTTATCGTAGATCCTGCATCCCGTAAAATTTTGGCCTTTATTGTACATTTTTCTATGCAAAGGGACGTGTAGAAGCGACCAAATTAATTTGCAAAAGAAGAAAAATGAGAAATGGCGAGCGCTTGTGCGTCGCATTGTTTGAGTGCGTATTTTTCGCCACAACAGCCAAAAAAATCTCGAGCGACGTCTGGCGTCATTGCAGGTAGAGCCACGGCCTCTTGGAACAACGTGTACAGCATGACCAAGCATGCGGTGATTTCCTTGGGTGATGGACTGCGGCGAGAGTTGATGAAGTGGGGCATCTCGGTCATCCTCGTGGAGCCCACCTACTACAAGTAAGCAGACGTGGTTGTCGACCACAAATAGCCGGGAAGTTCCAAGCATGCGCTACTGCATAGATTTTCTATTGCATACGAGCTTATATTTCCTTGCCTTGCATTTAGAGTAGATTTAGACGTTGGTATTATATTTCACGCGCGCGCCTGATACCCCCTTATGTGCAATACGTCATCCTATAGTATATATTCTGCTAGTCAAGTAAAACAGGGGTTGAGAACCTCGTCAAATATTTCTTGCTTTTAGTCTGCGTTCACCTCCGAGAGAGAGAGAGAGAGAGAAGGGAAGACGGAAAGGCAGGGAGGTTAACCAGACTGAGTCCAGTTTGCTACCCTACACGTGGGGAGGGGAATGGGGAGTGAAAGAGGGAGAGAGAGAACTTAGGTGTTCTTCGTACCAAATTAGGCGTGAAGCCATATCGCAAAATATGACTACGCCTGTAACGTGTCGGTAACCATTGCCTTTATTCCTTCCCCCTCACCAGAACTGCCATACTCCCGAAGCCGGAGAACATCGTCAAAAAGTACAAGGAGAGCGATCTGCCCCGGGAGGTGAAAGACGCCTACGGCGACGACTACGTCTCCGAGATGGCCGACATCTCGGTCAACACGATGTCGTTCTTCGCGCGCGACAACGTCGACGAAGTCGTGGACACCCTCGAGAAGGCGGTGTGCTCTCGCCACCCGAGGCAGATGTACCGCTGCGACGGCTTCGTCCGCTGGCTTCTCGTGGTCGTATTCCTGTGCTTTCCCCTGGTGTTTCAGGACCTCCTCGACTACCTCTTCCTGCACCACCACGCGCTCGGCCCCGACGGCAAGTTGGTCAAGAAGCCCACCTTGCTCGAGAGGGTCACGAACAAGGTGAAATCCATTTTGGCACCGGAGAAGCTCAAAAAGTGAGCGCTGTAGTTCTCTGCGAGAAAAAGTACGAACGGAGGTGTGCAGCGCGCAAGTTTTGCAGTGGTGATTCCGTAGAAGTAAGGGGAGCACCAAGCCAAGTCGCAATCTGCGATTCTGCCATCGTCGCGATGCGTATGACTCGTAGAAGGCTGTGTGGCTCCGGCTGGAACTTCACGACGTCGCTGGAACTACTGTGCGAGAGACCTAGATGTATACTCTACATGCATCGTGCATGGCACGTGCTGGGCGAACTGCAGTTGAGTCGTCTGCAAGAAGGTGCTTTGAACAAGACTTACGGCGACTGTCCTGTGCCACATGGATGGCGGTGTACAAAGCAGGATGTAAGCGGAAAAGCTTTGTCGTGGGTTGTTTCACTAGTGAAACCGGAACTACTGTGCTAAAGCACAACGACGAAAAAGAAAGCAAAAAAAAAGCGTGAAGACGCGACTGAGCACGGGCTCATGAATTTGAGGCGATAAGTCATCCTACACTGAAAAGTTATCATATGCAGCCTAGTAACTGCATGCGTTCATGTGGCTTCGTAACATTCACACAAAATTTATTAGTATTTCTCATGAATTCATTCCTGTAATAATGGCAAGGAAACATAGAATCAACGGGACGCGTACGAAACGGCTTAGCACAGCGCTGCAGCAGCAACAAATTCCAAGCTGCACAATGCCGGATGGGAGCGTTGACGCATTTGCGACAATGAGTAATAGTGCAGCACAAAGCATTTATTTAATCTGAAAAGAGAACGAGCATTGATGCTGGTAAAGCTTCACTAGCCGGTGGTTAGGGTGGTTAGTACCGAAGTACTGCCGCACCAACCACCAGCCGTGCCCGCCTTAGCAGCTGGAGCTAGTCGGTGGGTCTGAGCTAGGCAGATCTGCACCTCGCTGGTCAGACAGACGCTGATTAAGGTTGAGAAATTCTTTTGAAAAACTTCCCGACCTTGAATCATGATCACCATCGTTCCTGATCAGACGACATTTCGCCAGACTATTGACTTCGACAATTAATTGCTTGATCACGTTTAGCGCAGTGCTTTTGCTTGCCATTTCTTGTTGATTAGCTTTCGTCTTTGTGCTTCGGCGTTGCTTTTCAGTTTTCAGAAAAGTGCATGCCTGTGCCTTTCTCCTAGGCGTGTTGAAGCGTCGCAGCTGCTACTGTGCTCGGGACAGAAACAGGCAGGACTGATCGACCACGGATGTGCAGCTGTGCCAGTGGCCTATACTAACCATACATTTTCATATGTCAAATATTGACACGCCAGTGTGTACAGTTCTCTAATAACAAGTCGGTTCCATTTGATATACGTGCAGTGCGACAGCGAAGGTACACTTTGCAGTGGTGTGACGTCCCTGAGAGTCTCGCTTGCGAGGCTCGCTTACAGATCTGCAGAAACAGTAATCGCCCGCACCAGTCGAAATCCATTAAAACTGAATGCTTGTGACCAAAATTGTGTTCTCGTTATTCTCGTATATCTGTGCTCATATTTTTTTAGAATAATAAAGACCACTGTTACGGTCTCATGTTTGTTCATTTTACATGTACCACACGCGTGCGGCAAGAAATGTTTCAGCCGCGCTTCGGCAATGACATTGACAAGCGTTGACGTTCGGCCTCGTTCCTGAGACATGCTCAGGTTCGTTAAAAATAAGAGAGAGAGAGAGAGGGAGAGAGAGAGAGAGAGGGAGAGAGAGTGTGTATGCGTGCGTGCGCACTTGCTTGTCCTCGTCGTAAATGCACTTAAACAATCCTAGACAACGAGATGTTTCTACGCGTATATCAGCAAACTTATTTTCTCCTACGGTACCTTGATCTCGGCGAGTTGGCTAATCTTGCTGACAGCGTTCATAATGGATCAAAACCCGCCGCTACAGCGGATAGGCCTGCAGCGTGTTGCGCTGCTACGCTCTTCGTTGAAGGTTCGACGCAAACAAACAAAAAGAAAACGAAACGAAAAATACGCTCGTGTACCGCGCATTGAATGCACGTTGACCTCACAAAGCGCGAACATCATTACACCTCGAAGAAAAAACAACTTGCTCATACGTATATCTCGACGCGGAGAGCGCGTTGGTAAAAACAGCGAAATTATAAGTGAGTACAAATTAGTATCGTAATTACGCAATTAGTAATTCATTTGCAGAACTTTATACAAATGGGCACTCACTCCAGAACATCAGAAACGCTAGTAGGGTGTACATTGGGTTTACAGCCTTAAATCAGATTTTTCTAGTCTCAAGTTCAGCGTATCAAAAATGCTACGTTGGGCTACCCAGGGTGGTAAAAAATTAGGCGTCGTCCACTGTGGCGTGCCTCGTGAATCAGATCCTGATCTTAGCGTGTAAAGCACCGGAATCGATATTTCGTTTTGTAATAGCGCAAAATACGAAGACTGAAAAGAACACGTATACCACAGGACTTGCGTTGAACTGAGTGTCGCTCGAAGAGCAAATGCAAAATGTTGCCCTGTAGCTGTTGTCTATGCTGCTGTTCGAAGAGCAGAAGCAGAGGCGCAGATGGATCATAGTGGGTCACGATCCCCACACGCTATCACAGCACTAGATCACGAACAGCTCAATGAAGGCTAATTATGGTGTGGACAAACGGGCAAGTTGTTACATTTTCGTTCTTGAGAACTTCGCACTTAAAGACTGCACAAGCGTGAGAAATTTGACTGCGCCATTGCTGGTAAAATTTCCTATGCTTGACCCGTGTTTAACTGCACAGTTTTCAAGAACGCAGCTAAATAAAGCTAAAGGTGCTTTTGCAGGTTTGTTGTTCTTAAGAATTGTAGCAGTGCCTTCATCGCCCACTGCTGCGATGACTTATGACAACGGCCTTCCATGGCGGTTTGTTCCGACAATAGTTTGTGATGAGCGTGAGCTACGTAGCCAGTCGCATCCACCCGCAGTAATGGTGAAACGGCATGGTGTGGTGCCGGGTTCGGTATACCGAACCAAGTCATATGTTTTTGTCATCTGCGAAGCTTTCTTTGTATACCCGATGCGCGCTTCTATGCTAGGTGTGGCTGGACAACACTGGACCTTTTTTCATTGAGTGACCGTCCCATTGGCCACCAGTTCAACTAAATTTTATGGGCAAGACGTGCGCACTCCCGCCGCTTCTCACTTCTACGCAGCCGTAGCGTCTGGAAAAGCAGTGCGTCCCTGCGTTTTGTCTTCTCTCTCTCTCTCTCTCTTTGTCGCTTGTGTCGTTGAAGTAGCTTCTCATCGCCGTGCTGAGCGTATTTGCTCTCGTGTAGCAATAACACCTTTTCGATCTACCGACGCGAAGGCAACATGCCGAATGCAATGTGCAGACTGTTAGGAACCACGATGCGAAACCTAGTACTTGGATCCGTCTGATGGAGACATGTGCGAGAATCAAATGCTTCACGGCAGGAACTTTCTTCATGATAGAATCGCCCGTCTTTTGGAGTGGCTCGACTTTAATGAGGGGGTCAACGTACGTACGTACGTGCTTTCCCTCGACAGCGGCAACTGAAAGCAGCTCATAACGATGAACAAACAACACGCTAAAGTTCTGTATGCATACTGTCACTGCACTGCAGGGTAAGTGCTGTTTCTCTCTTGGGGTATGTAGCATATGGCATGGCATGTGGGGGACAGAAGGTAAGTGGACGCAGCACGTTGTGTTTCATCCTAGTTTTAACAGCGCAAAATGTAGACGGGACACGAGACGAGAAGACGACACCACAGGCGCTGTGGCGGGCTACGTCGCGCGTCATCGACAGGTCTACCGAGGCTCTGTGGAACGTCACCTTGGCGAAGTTGCGCGCCGGCACTACCCTGTAAAGAAGAGCAGCAGAAGCACGGACGCCTGGAAACAGTGTCCATACCAATGGACTCGAGGCTCTGCCTCACTGGATCCCGGAGATTCTACGTCATGGACCGAAATTCGCCGTCGAGCCTGGGACTTCTACACCGGAGCTACTGGCAGCGGTGCAACTAGTTGCGCGCGCTGGGCCAAAGTCTGAAAGTGCCAGGTGCGTGTCCGACGGAGTCGACGTTGTCGCCCGCTGCATTATGCGCAACCATGTGGGACAAGTGGTGACGTATTTGATAAAACATTCGCTCTTGTTGCTTACTTCTGACAAGGAGAGGGGGGGGGTGCTTCGCTCTGATTCCAAAAGACGTCTTCCAATATAAGGCGTTCGACGCCATAAGTTCCGTTTTTAACAGTCATGAAAAGTCGGTTCTGCGAAAAGCAAAGTCAGCTGCAAAGAAGGTATACGGAAACCTCAAGCTCGACCGCCAAGTGCGTAGCATCGAAACTAGCAAATAATCATCCCTTGTGATGTTTTTCACTGTAAAAACGCATAAAGTTGAGTGGCCCCTGCGGGTTATGGTATCCGAGAAGGGCACATGGCAGAAAACGATTTCCCTGTTCTTGCAGGAAAAACTAAAACTGTTGACGATCCTTTCCAGGTGAAATCCTCAGACGAAGCAATGAGGTTTTTAATAGACAATTCTGCCACTGGTTTTGCAGCATCCTCTGTAGACGTTAAAGATTTATAGTGTTCGATTCCCCAAGATGAGATTCTGGAGTGCGTCGAAAAATCTATATATGCACACGGTGCTGTCATTTCAAAATGCCTGCGGGGTTTCGACTGGTGGGTTCCTGGAACTCCTTTCTGCATATTTAAAAATAAAAAAAACAGCGCTTGTGGTGTTTTCTTGTCTCGTGTCCCGTCTGCGTTTCGCGCTGTTAACACCAGGATGGAAAACTAACAAGCCCAAGCTGCTATTCTAATGTTGTTTTTGTCAGCCGTGTTATGCTTCAGTTGCCTGCAAGCAGAAGCCAAAAAAAAGAAAGAGAAAGGAAACTCGCGATTTTAGTATAATGCGACAACAAGGAGTGTGTCACTTTGGCATCGTACAATGCATTCCGGTGGGCTGTGTGGCGACATTCCTCTTTTCATTTGGCCCCACGTAACCGTACAGCTATTTCCGCTTTCGTGCGGTAATGCATTCGTCAGTCAATGGTAAACACCCCGTGACATGCGTACCGGTAGGTTAAAACATCACCGAGACGGCTAAATTAAACGGCAAGTGAAATTGCAATGTTTACAGCGCCGGGCGTCGCGCTGTCTCCAGAACGCAGGCTTGCCTCACTCGGCAAGGATCGCGTGATAGCTCAATGGCAACATGGCGTACTTTTTTGTAGCTTGACCGTGCGGTGCCACGCCAGTACAATAAGCTGAGCATTCCACTTTGTTTTGTGCAATCGGCCGCACACGAAGTGTCCGGCACGACGACCGTCGCAAGCGCTGAGCCTGTCACTCGATCGCTAGTTCACGGAGGCGTTTTACTCGACAAAACTGCTTGCAGTCTCTCCCACGAATTGCTGAAGTGTTTCCTTAACCAATATCATCGTCCAGAACGCATGCGAAATAGTTGTTCGGTCCCTCAAGGTCTGAAACTCGCCGCGGATCATGCACTCACTTCGCACTCATGCACTCACTTCGCACTCACTTCGCAAATCCTGCCCTGCGGCAATGGCGGCGCAGCTTGGCTGCAGCTGGTGCGAGGGTATACGCATGCGCATTGCCGAATTGGAAAAAAAGGTACATTGTCCTTCCCATGAAGCGCGTTTTCACGCCATCGTAAAACGTAAACTCACTTAGCCACCAATCTATCTACGTCAACAAAGAAATCGATTTCGCCTATAAGTATTGCACTGTTAAATGGTATTCCGCGCGATGGAACGCAAATAGGCATACCAGTACCTGCTAAGCGAATACTAAAGAGAAACATCAAAGTAATTTTTACTGGTACAGTTAAAAAAAGGAAGTTAGTTCCACGAGAGTTGGTCGAATATTAAAAAAGACACATATTAGCACTACGAGAAAAGAAACCTTTAGGAAGGAGAAAGTAGAAAGAAACAGATAACTTTCTCAGTTTCTTTCTACACCCACCTTCTTAAGCCCTTTGAAACGGAGCGGCGGGTGGCGCCACCATGCTCCTGTCATTATTTTGCATAATGTTCTACTTATATTAAAGAAAGTGAGATAAAAGCATTCTCAGCATCGAAATTTCTGAACCACTATTGAGAACATTTTGTTCACCTCCGTTGTTCGTGGTCTATCGGCTTTTCTGCCGCCCCGGGTGACGTGCTCAGACAGGTGAAGCTGGACAAGTGATGGAGGGAGAGGGGGATGGGGTTATGAAATGGGCCTAGAATATATTCTTCAAGGAAGTGAAAAAGCGCAGGGCGACCTTCTCTGAGTTTATTTGCTCTATCTTGCAGTGATTTGTGCGGCATCAGATTCCATCTAATGCCGCAAAAATCACTGCAAAATAGAGCAAATAAACGTTTTTTCATCATCATATGAGTGGGAAAGTGACACTATGGACTGATTACAATATACAAAGAAGAATGAAAATTTATGGGAGGGTACCTTTAGCAAAGCCTAATGACTTGGAATGCTTTAGAAAGTTGAGTTAAATTTAAACATACATGAGACGTGCATAAAATAACGGCTTAGCGCTCGAACTACTCCAGAGATACTTCTCCATCGGGGTCGGGTGCGCTAGCGGATGGTGCGACATTAGCACAAATTCCTGCTTTAAATTCCCTACGAAATCTCCTTTATAATACCACGTGTTCTACTGAGTCTGTATTGTTTGCATATTCGACTAATATTTCCTGGCTCGTATTTATTTTCTTCTCCTTTCAAGTTCCATCCTTCCGAGGTGCTTCTTTCAGCTATACTTAAAAAATGCGAATAATCTATTTTTATACGTATATACCGGCGCGGCTACGTATGCAATATGCAAAACATGTGGCTATACGTACACTATGCGTGCTTATTCATGCTCATATCGCTACACGTCTTTCTACATGTCGAAATTTAACATGGGCTTGTGTCTTGTGAGCACGTTTATTTTTGCAATGTTAATTTGTGCATGCATCTGATCAAGACTATTTGCTCTGTTTATCTTTCTGGAAGCCGTTTTTTAAGTGTTTTTTTTTTCGAAATAAAAAATATTGCGCGATACTGTTTTTCTGCGGGTTAACGCAAAATAAACACGTAAAAATGCGCTTTCAATGGGATGTCATGCTGGATTGATAGTTGTGGGTTGTACTCGTCACTTTGGAGATTGCAGAGAGAAAAAAAAGATAATTAGTCGTTAGCCACAGTAAACTCCCCGATGAAGCAATCCATGACAACAAAATTGTGCTTTATTGTTTAAAGTGAGAGGGGGTGGGGAGCAATTGGGGCGGGTCACACCTCCGGGTGCCATTGACCCTCGTGTCACCACTGTTCACTGGTGCAGTTGTTCCAGATTTCTCTCTTATTTTTATGGCAAGAAAGCTCTGTTTTTCTTTTTTTAATAAATAATGCGATAGTGATAGTTTTCTCTACTATAAATCTGTTTGAAGCTGATAAATCTGTTTGAAGCTCTAACTCGTGAAACCACGCCAACTTACCAAAATGTCAAGCAATTTTACAGCGAAGCTGTATACGGCTAGCCAATTCGTCCGTCCGTCTGTCGCCTGCACGCGACAAATTGACGGGAATAAAAAAGGAGAGGCGCGCGATTGGCGCGGTAAACATCGGGGCCGCACGTTTCTGCTTCGCTGGGTAACCACCTGTACGGAGTGCTTGGGCGGGGATGTTTTTCTGCCATTTTGCAGCTTTAACTGAAGATGCTCTACCTCAGTTATAAATGGTTAAGGCCCTCCAATACACGCGAAGAAACGGCAGAATAGCGAATCACGCATAAAAGAATTGCACGCAGAATCTCCTGTGGGAGCTATTTAAGTTATGCCTAAGAATTCGCTACTAATGTATACATACATACAATACAATATATTTTAATAACTCTCTCAAGGTTACATCAGCAACAAAGCAGAGAGGACGCAAGGCAAAAAGCTGCGTTGTTGTATAGCTTGAGAGCCACCCTGCGCCCACTGCCGGGGTGTATAGCCCAGCAGCTGATCACAACAGTGGAGTGGAAGAGCGCACTCACAAACACAAAAGAAATAAAGCCACAAAAATATTTACGCCTGACATTTGCATGAAGTTACGCCTCTACTATCACTGGACGTTATTCGACAAGAACTACTCCACATATTCTATGCACAGGGAACTCATTTACAATCAACAGAGATACAATACAAGTAAAATGAAGGTACACGTACGAAGCTATATATATGTTCTGATCACGAACTATATACATTCAAACATAGAAATAAGTTTGACTAATTTATGCCGTGAGGTCTCTTCAAGTATGATGTTGTTTTTTTTTGCATAATATTGAGATAGTGTGATAAATTATGTGTCAGTGACTGCTTACCGTATGTTGCGCGGCAGAAATGTACACACCCTGACATTTTGTTCCGTGTGTTGTAGGATAGAATCGAACGAGCCAGGTTGAGACTTGATAAAAGGAACTCATTATTAGAGAAAACAGCGTTTTTATACATAGAGATTAACTTGAATGGGAATAACTTTGATATTGTCATGATAGTAAGCCTTGCAAAGTAGGGACCCGTATGAGTGCACCACGGTACATTAGCTTTTAATCTAATAGCTCGTTTTTGAGCAATTAGAATTTCCATTTGATTCTTCTTGGTTGTTGTGCCCCAGACCATGAGACAATAAGTTATATGTGGCAATATAAATGCATTGTAATTTAATATTTCCACTTTAGGGGAAAGTGTGTGCTTCTGGCGACACAGGATGCCATTAATCTTGTTTATTTTAGCGCAGACGTTCTCAATATGTTTATTCCAATTAAGAGACTCGGTCAAAACAACACCAAGACATTTCACAACTGGCACGACCTCAATCTTTTTTTTTTTTTTGCTAACCAAAGGTCGCGATTGGCACGCACCATTCTGTTTTTAGCTCAGAATAATATTGCTTCCATCTTGGTAATGTTTACTTTTAGGAAATTCTTAAAGGACCATTGACGCAGGAATTCTGAGATATGATTGCCGACATAATGAGCCGATTAACGAATAACGAATGACGTGCCGATCCGTCGTTTTATGCTGCCTTGTTTGCTATAATTGCGAGAAATATTGCAAAAAAATCGTGAAACAGAGAAGCGCGGTTGCAACAACGCAATGTTAGCTTAGACCCACATATAACCATGAAGAAGAGGCGAGTATAACCGATGTTCCCTCATGTTATATGATGGTACGTTTAGATGATGCCACTGCTTCGTGGTAAATGAGCACTGGCTGATGTGTACTGTAGTACGTGACACAATTGAACAGTCTCAGATTTGGTAGACCTCGTACGTAGTCGGGGTCCATGACACTGCTTCCTCTCGATGCGACGCATTATCGGTCAAAATAGTTATTGAACGATGCACAAAGAGCAACGACAGATGGGTCTAAAGAAGCTGATCTGCTACAAGTAGATAATAAACTTCTAGATATGCTCGAAGCATTGGATAGGCTTCACGAAAGATACAAAAGACAGAAGCTCAACCACACGCTTCGCAAAAGAATAGCGCTACTAAACCAAGAGATAGAATAATATGCATCGCAACTAACAAATCAACAATGTCATATTATTTGTAAAGAAACGCAGATACAGCCAAATGTATCCAAAACCTGAAACATTTTAAGGCACCCCTTAAATGAAAGCACCACGAAGACAACATAGCAACAAAACTTAAAGAAACTGCTACACAATTGCACAAGAACCAAGGATCAGATACTAGATTACCTTAAAGAAAGATACATAGGAGATCATACGCAACCACAATACAGAGGAATAGATAACGGTGACATGGATACTCGAGAACTATGGCAGAACTACAAGAGGGGGTACAAGTACTTAACACCAATTCTGCCTTGGAGAAGACCGCCTGAAAAATCGGATTCTTAGAAACGCAGACGAGGAAACGCGTAAAACTCTACTGAAATACATGAACGAGATATGGGAATCTGGACTACCACACACCTGGAAGTATTCAAAAGTTATATTTATTCCAAAGCTAAGGAAACCAACAAACTTGGGTAATCTTCGCCATTTTTCCGTGACATCATGTCTCAGAAAAACAATGGAACACATAACATTAAGGGGACTTACTACACACATTGAAAGGAACGAGAAACTACCACATACTATGATAGGAGTTAGGGCAAAACTCTCAACGCAAGACATGATGGTGAAACTCTACCATTAAGTCACAGATCCGCATCAAGCTCCTAAGCTGGACACAAAAGCTGTACTCGGACTGGATCTCAGACAGAATTTGACAACGTAAGTCATAATGCAATACTAGAAGTACTTTCCAACTTAAACGTAAGGCATAAGATATACCGATGTATTGCGGATTTCTTTACCGGCAGAACTGGTACTCATAATATCGGGAGACTCAAGTCGAACACTCTGAACATGGGCGAAACGGCACGCCTCAAGGATGGGTGCTACCACCGATGTTATTCAACACCGCACTCATCGGACTCCCGAGACGACGCGAGAAGATCATGCGCCCGCACCCCAATTTATGTGTAGATGATATAACGTTATCGGTGACGGGGGGAAGCGATGGTGAAATCCAGGAGACCTTGCAGAAAGCAATGAATACAGTCTCAGCATACGTAGAACCGAGAGGACTGTCATGTTTCCCGGAGAAATCTGAGCTTTTACTCATCTAACCAAAATGCCAAAAAAAATCGCAAGCCTCTAACCAACAAGGAATAACCTTAGAAATTAAAGGTATAGCCATACCCCAGGTCTCATGCCTAAGGGTACTGGGATTGTGCCTACAAAATGACAAAAAAAAACACCACAAGAATACACCGCTTGAAGATATACACGGCCTAGGTGGCCGGCTTATTTTGAGAATTGCTAACACACCGGCATGAAAGAGAACAATATCATTCGACAGGTACAAGCCTTTATCATCTCTTCTATAGCGTATAGTGCGCCATTCCTAAATGTATGGGGTACTGAGAAACACACGATTGACATAATGATAAGGGAAGTATTAAAACAAGCATTACACCTTCCTCCAAGCACAGCAAACGAAAAGCTATTAGCCCTAGTTGTGCGCAATGGCCTGGACGAAATTATAGAAGCCCAGAGAACATCAAACTATGAATGCCTAACACACACGAAGACTGGACGGACAATACTAAACAAGCTGGCAGTACGATACCACATGCGAATTGAAGAAAAGAGAGATATTCCACCAGACATACGGAACACCTTCAATACGGACAAATGACTACTTACGGGGAAATCCTCAGATACTATAGAAATACTCGCTATAAATACCCTCCTCTTGAGAAATCATTAAACACCTAGCAACTACATGGAGATTCTACAAACAAGGCCATTCGGTACGCCACTACACATGCACCAAATATGCCGAGAAGCATAATCATAGCACTCTAAGACATGCAATACACCATGTGAAGACCTCCATCACATTATTTGGGCATGCCTATCAGCTCCAAACAGCATCGAACACCGCATAAACCACATTGCTAAAATAAAAACCTCTGAGCAGTGAGAGGCTATACTACTCAGCGCATGCCCAGAAGACCAGCTCTGGGCTGTCCGGCCGGCGGAAGACGCCGCTACGTTTCAAGGCCAGGCCTGCGTCTGACGGAAAAGGGAGCTTTACGAGGCTGGCCTCCCAGCCTCTCCGTTCCCGTTTCGAATCCAGCAGGGACTTTTCAATAAAGATGTTATATATACATGTATCAGCCGTGATCAACCGTATTACGGCGGTGGCTGCTTCTGGCGCGGCCGCGCGGGCCCCTATCTTGAAAGTGGTCTGCGATGGGGACAAAGTTCGCCGAGTGATGATAGCTTCGTGCGCGCTGTGTTCTCGCCGCTTAGTTCCCGTTGAAACGAGAGCGAAGGCTAATTCGCTCTCAGCTGAGGGCCCTCTCTCAAAAGCGATCGTCTTACGTGAGGGACGGACGGGTTTTCTCGTGGGGTAGGCATAGGAACACTTACGAATTCAAAACTATTTTATTTAGAGAGCAGCCGTATGCTGGAGTAATTGCAAAAAAAATAATTATAGTGATCGGAAACCATTAACGACAAATGACAACAACAAATAACCAAACGCTTCCAGGAAGCTATCACCTTTATTACCGAAATGATGCGCTTGAAGGCGTGACTCTGGCGCAAGAGGTACAGAATCATTAAATGTAGCTACAGACGAGTCGCATTTTTTATGCATGCACCATTCATCAGCATTGCTTCTTCGTCAATAAATAAATAAATAAATAAATAAATAAATAAATAAATAAATAAATAAATAAATTGTTTAGTAAATGGAACTTTGGTTTCAAGAAAACTAAAAATTTATACAAATATATTTGGACCCATAGCCGAAAGTGGCTAGTGGAAGATCAGCTAAGAGAAAAGAAAACACAAGTGCAATACATCGCCTTCGTTCTCCTGGCATCACTGCTAGACGCCTCACACTGCCCATTCGTCGGATATGAAGTTTTGTTTTCATTTCGGCAAAGTTTGAGAACGGCAGAGGCGTTCCAACTGTTTGTCAAGTAAGGGGAGAGGGCGGCA
Organism: Dermacentor albipictus; assembly: GCF_038994185.2. Classification (NCBI taxonomy): domain Eukaryota; kingdom Metazoa; phylum Arthropoda; class Arachnida; order Ixodida; family Ixodidae; genus Dermacentor; species Dermacentor albipictus. Next base: position 37,071,271 of record NC_091823.1, read on the forward strand.
ATCTACGAGCTATCCAATCTCCCTTCTCTCTCTCATCCCCTTGTATATATATATTTAATTGAGAAGTTCAAGACCATGCACTTTGCATGGGTTAGCCGTGATGACCCGATTCCTGTGATCATCGTTGGAGGCTTTAATGTGGACATTTCAAAATCAGGCACGCAATGGCTCACTCAGTTTGTGCTAGAAGAGTTTGGTTTGAAGTGCCATAACAATCTAAGTCACTTAGCTACTCAACAACGGTCGTGTATATATTGAACCCTGGCCAAGATTCCCTCCAAGGTTGTAGCCGAACCAATCAGTGTATGTCACAGTAATCACAAAGCTATCATCACTACCATTACCATATGAGGAAGATAAATACATCTACATTAGTCTAACCTTGTGTGAAGTACTACAGCTTCGTTGGTCATCCACCTTTAAAGAGTGGAATGGATCTTCTTCTTTTTTTACTTCGTTTTTTATCTCAAAAATCGAGCAAGCGTTCTTAAGACTTTCGCGCACAATCTAAGGCTTGACTTGATGCACCCTTCTTACTTCCAAGAGGTAATTAGTTTTTTTTCCGAAAGATAAATACGAACCAAAAATGGTGGATTAGGAAGCACCTGCCCTCCTAGCTTTTCCAATTAGAGATCGCGTGCAGGAATTCCCCTTTTCTACTCGAGTAAGAAATTCAATTTGCTCTCGCAGAAGACGCGAGGTCGACGAGACCTAGTCGTTTAATGAGAGAGGGACGGAATTGGGCCTGAGAAACTCACCTGCCGTCTGTTACTCCACCCAGGTAACAGGGATACGGTGTCTGTTGATAATTTATTCTGCGAGAACAGATGATAAAAAGAGAAGAAAGAGCGAACTGAAACTCGAGTTTAAGTGAACTGCTTTCACTCGGTAGGCGCAAAGACATCGCAGCTTCGTCTAAGCTATACCTGGGCTCGACTTAAATAAAGACACCGAACTCGCAAAACCAACCCAGTCAAGTGTTCAGAGGAACAGTGCCATGTAATCGTGAACGAGAAGCAGGTCACCGATCAACGAGACATGCTTAAAATGCAGTTTTGCGATCTGCATGGACCTCATTGTTGTGAACAGCCAGAAAAAGCAGCCCGTCTTTGCACAATCTACGGTGATTGGCGAATGGTCCAGCGTACACCTGACAACTCAATATGTTCGTTGTAGCTCGAATGACCAAAGGCTTCAGGGGCAGCCTTTCCAAGTTCCAATCCATGTAGAATCCCGACTTTCGCCTAGTTAAACTCGCGCCCAGCGCCTGGATAGCATTAGGCCATTTACTGATCTCCCAAATAACATCCTCAAAGTCATATGCTATCCCAAAATGAACTGCTTTTACTCGGTAGGTGCAAAGACATCGCAGCTTCGTCAAAGCTGTGGCCTTTGCGCAGATATTTTTTACAGTCCAAGAGCATCATAGCCTGTCGAGCAATTATTTTTTCTTTTCTACGAACGTTCAGTGACCTCGAACAAGCCTACTCTCCTTTAGAGACTGGCGCTTCAAAAAACATGGACAGCAAGCGCCATCTGTGTAACAGTTTAGAAACCTTGGCATGTCCTCAAATGAGGACACCATGCGGCTAGTGACTCGCTGCAAGCAGCTGGACGACCTTTATAGCAGGATAAATGTGTGTCCTCATATGAGGCCCGTATGCATGAGAGGGTTAAAGGCGACGCCTTTCTTGCCCACTCTGCCAGATTTGATGTGGCTTTTATCCGCTGCCGGGTGGTTCAAAATCTCGGCGGATGTATTTGTGGCCTTGTATACGAGAGATATATGTGCGCTGATAACGCCTTTATGCTGACCGATAAGATAAGCCAGATAAGCGCACCTCTGTTCTGCGTGATAAAAAAAATCACACATAACACTTTAACAGATAATGTCGGCTCGTAGGTATGCCTAAAGCACACCGACCTCTTATTGTAATAGCGCATTTTGTTCAACGTATCTGTTTGTTTACTGATATATCATTTTCTACTTAGGTATTTGATATATGCCACAGCGTTTGCGCCCATTCTTGGACAATCCTCGAGAATGAGTTCATGGCACGGTGGAGCAAGAACTATCGAATACTTAAACGTACAGCTAGATATGTGTAGTACTTTTCCGTGCGTACACCAGTCATCGCCATTCTTTCCTCGGCAAGCACCACACGTCGCTCTCATTCTCGGGAAATAGCCGCATAGACTTCTCACATCGTGCATCCGCTTAATGTGACGTTCGAATTTCTGCATAGCTTGTGAGCGGAGGAGCGCACAAAAGAAAAATGGCGTACGATTGGTCACTGGGACCTTCGTGGTGGGTAAACATAAACATCTCGAGTGATTACACTTTCCATTGTGCTTGCCGTTAGCTGTGTAGCAATTAACCATCCACCGCAATAAAGCGTCGTGGCACATAAATTTCGACAAGTGCGTTGGACCTGCCTGATTTCTTTAAATATCTGCCTTCCTCCTCCCTCCCCCCCCCCCCCAACTTCCGCTGCCTGTATGCCATTCTGTATTCGTGAGCAATAACTGGACACTAAAGAGAAACACTTAATAAGTTTATACAGATGAAATATTTTTTTTCAGAATTATTTGTGTTAATTTCCCTACAGGAGTTTTATTACAAGAAAGAGAAAACGAAGTCCAAAATTTTATGTATTTCTTTTATTTCACACCAAGAACCACCAATCAGTCGTTCCTGTTTCAATGAATTCATCATTCATTCGTGCGTCCATCCCTTTAGTCGACCAGTCAATATACCAACTAATCAGCCAACGGTTCAGTGACAATAGCCCGATACTTCGTGCAAAACCTCGAGAGCAAGAGGGGAAAGAAATGGCGCGTTCGTTAAACGAATCAATACAACAACTCTTGCGCAAAGTGCATTTATCTCAACCTTACCAAGAAGGAGGATCTGTAGCATAAACTGACCGTGCGATAGCAATGTACGTTCAAGCAAGAGAACAAGGAGAGACGTAACCATTGTTAAACGTAACGAGGTTGTGGACTCGTTAAAAGAAGAATAAAAAAAGGAAGGTGCAGAGGAAAGATAATGCTCAGCAGGAGTACGACCTTCCGACTGACATCTTTTAAAGAAGCAGCGCCACATCTTGCTTACTGCAGGTCAAACTATAAAGCGCCAAAGTAAGAACATTCGCGACACATAAAACTAGACACAAATCAGCGATAGAAACTATGCGCATGGTTTTCCTGAATTGTAGTCGTATGACGTGTGTGCTTCTTGGAGGGTGCGTCCAAAGAAAGAAAGAAAGAAAAATAAGTATAAACATAAAGGGGAAAGAGAAGGAAAGCGCAGTGCATTGTGACTGAAGCACGTACTGCCCTGGTTTATACTCTAAAACTGCAACGCAGCCACTTGAACCAAACTGTAGCTCCGGCCCCCGCAATTCTTCGACTCGTACAGTTCGAGCAGTTACCGCGGAAGCGAGGAAACCGAACTGAAACGAGAGACCCTCGCAGAAGGAATTTCGGGAAGAATGTGCGCCGAATACTTTTGCTGACACGCATTCCATTGCCCTGCACTAGTTTGGAGTACCATGGCACAGGGATGGGTCGTTGTCATGTCGTGTTTGTCGTGTTTGCTCTTCGTCTTTCTGAGACCCAGCCTTCAAGGATAGCAAACAAACTTGAGAAGAAGCCTCGAAACCTAGCCACGAGCGATGAAATAAACAATGATAGCCATTGCTATAAGAGAGAGGCAAGCTAGAGTATACAGTTTAAAAAAGCAAGCGCAGGAACTCTGTTAAAATGTCAAATTAATCTGGAAACACTGACGCTGAGAAGCACATTACGTCCAATGCCCTGTCCTTACTGGCAACGGCACGCTTCAATCTTGTTTGCTTGTCTTTGGGATATTAGCTTGCTGCGCTTTCCCCAGCAAATGCTATATAGTATATGCACGTTTGAAGACTGAACTTCATACTCACACTGCCTTCATTTTTAATGCAACGCATCCAACACCATTTTACGCGTAAACGCTAAGTCCGTCTTTTTCGAATTTTATTTTTCTTGCGCTGTCCGTCTCCGTCATCCTCTCTCTCACGCAAAGTAGCGTGTACGCGACTATGGACCATAATTCGCAGCGCATCTTGGGTGCGGCCATTTCTCCCCGGGGACCACAGGAACTGCGGGGAAGAATGAAAGAGCAAGCGCGACAGCGCTCAGCCTGTTCTTGTTGCCACTGTAAAATAACTTAAACCATTAAAAGTGAATAATGATGTAAATCTGTCTGTAAATCACCTCCTTACACACATAGCGTTTCTCGCTCTACTATCTAGAGAGTAATCTGGCGCTACTTTGCTATTGTATGCGTGGGAATGCCGGTATATGGTGATTTCGGATTGGCATCGTCCTCGGAGTGCCAGGACACCTTGAACACGCGCCTGGCTAGCACCATTCCATCTGTCACAATGATTCATTTCCTACTAGAACAGCACGTAAGGAGTTGTTTTAGATTCATTATAACACATGAACATGCTTTGTTTAACTATGGGTACTTGTGATTGGATGTCCAAATAAATGAAACGTATAAAGTAAAAAGTATCTGTGGGCCGCTAAAGTTGGAGGACAGACGACAAGGTTCGCACTCGCTTTGGAACAGTTTGTCGCCTGTTCTTGCTTTACTTCGCTTGATTCTGCATTGCAGCTGAGTAAATTTCATTGAAAGACGTAATATGGGTGAATTAAAACCTTGTATGAAGATTTTATTTTAGTAATACATTATCCGTGCAGCCATTTCCACGTTTTAGACGGAGCATCATATAACACCAGCCAACACAAGCCTCGTACACCCATATACCGAGTTCGTTCCAGTTCTGGCCAGCGTAGGAGACAGTCTATAGTAGAAAGCTAAGGTAGCTAAGGGGACAGCCGAGACAACTTCGAAGTCATGTAATGGGACGCGTTTTGAACCACCTCGAAAGCATGTGGAAGAAGGAGACGATGATGATGATTTCATGGCATTCCCATTGAAAAGGGGCGGTGAAAGATAGTCACCTAGCCTGCTTGATTTATTCAGGTATGCTATACATGTTTTCTCCTTGCATTCTTGTGTACATCTCCTTAATCTTTTTCCTCCCTTTAATGTCTACCTTGTGCCACTAGCATGACTGTAAAAGATGCGGTCGTATCAATCTCTTTCCTACTTTTTTTTTCATCAATGCTCTAAACGTCTATTGCTTATCTCGACTGCTGACCGTTTGACGCTCCCGTCCACTTTAAACCCAAGCACTTCTGGAAAGTGTACGTTAACTACAGTTCTCACTGAGTGAATCCCTTCGCATTCCATGAGGATTTGCCGAGTGGTCTCCGAATTTTTGCTGCGGCATACACATGCTTCATACGTTTCCAAATATGTGCTCCGCTATGTTTTTGTCCTTAGGCAACTAGCTCGAGCTTCAAATACCAAAGCACTGCCCTTTGTGTCATCGTACAGAGTTCCTTTTCCAATTTCTTTCTTCTCATTCTTCTAAATCCCTATGACCCTTTTTGTTTCCATTCTTTGCATCGAATTAACTGTCTCTGTTTCTCTCACTTTCTTTCTGATGACTCCTGGTTGTCGATTTAGAGTTTCAGTTACCTTGTACACGGTTGCAAACTTTCTTGACCTCTTCCTCCATTCTGCGTCCACGCTGTTCAAGTAGAGGTACTTGTGCACTTTAGCCGCCCATTTATTTTCACCCACGTTCCTATGTATTTCTTCAAAACTGGTTTTGCTCTTTGCTTCTCTGACTTCAAAAGAGGCTTAACCCATCTCACCCTGCACTGCCTCATTTGTTGTTGTATCAAGATGAATGGATGGATGTATGGATGGATATTATTAGCGTCCCCTTTAGAACGGGGCGGCAGGTTGCGTCACCAAGCTCTTAGTAGCGTCGTAGTAGCGTCCACGCTACTACAACGTGGACGCCACCTCCCGGCGACACGAGAAAGTTGAAAAAAAAGAACACACACACATTATTTCTGTATTTGAAGTCTTTGCGCCTGCAAAACTGTAAAAAAACAAAAAAAAACATGATGTGACTTACATTAAGGGCGCAGAAAAGCGTGTCTACGTTTTCTTGTGACCAGACTACCTTCCTTGCGGCTTTCCAATGTCCGGCTCAGCCGCCATCTTGTTTGGACAGGAAAGTAGCCTGCATCGTTTTTTACTTTGATTTTGACTTCGCGAAGCTCTCTACTTTGACGTCTTCGTGAGAATTGAAACAAGGCTTAAGACGGCCCCTGTCTGCTTAACTGTCTATTTTGCCGTCTACGGAGAGTATTGTTGGATCACAGCCACCATCACTCCCGTGATGGCACATCTCTCGTTATAAAACTCCCATAGACGGTGGCGCCAGATTTACCTCTAGATAATATAATGATAAACTCTGTGCTTAAACTCTTTTAGTGCAAGGGCGTGAGTTATTGACCAAAATACGCCATTTTTTTTTACTATTAAGGATGTACATTATTTTACAGTGGGCTTGCCGCCAGTGCAGATCGCCGTGGCTTTGTCGTCAGCTGTCCCGTCATTAAATTGGTAGCCCAAAACGGACTGCGCAGACTGCTGGTGACTGGGTTAGAGATTTATTGCGCAAAATTTAACCGGACGAGGAAGAGCAGCTGATTCCGGTCTATGCACACGACAACAGAAATCTCTGCCTTTTATTGGGGAGCTTTGTCTTTCGCTCGATTTCCCCCTCTCCGTTTCTCACCTGAAGGATATGTTTTAGCTTATGATTAGGAGAAAAGTGGGAGTTCGGCAGATTATGTAGCGCGTAGGAGACATAACCGGTGGTATACTAGAGTAGCAAGGAAAGGGCAACGTGGGGGAGGGAGGCGACAGAGACAGCTGACATTTCTTTTTAATTCAGAATCAGGTAACTTTTTTATTGAGTTGCGAAAGTGTATTATATAGATGAAGGTGCAGAAGGAGCTCAAGGAGCAAGAGAACAATGTTCTAATAGGATTTGCTGCCAGTTAGTAGAAAAATAAAGCAGACAAAACAAATAACATTGTTTCGCAGGGTGGCAGAAAAAAAAGTATTTGAGAAAAAGTATGCATAGCAATTGTTGAATAATGCAATATAACGCCGATACAACAAAAACAAACATACGAAATAACTCTGATAAAGCAAAAGTGAAAATGCAAGATAATTGGGACTACTGTACCAGAAGAATAAAAATTTAACAAAAAATAATGCAATATAGGAAGAACTTCAAGTAAATGTGACTTAGCAGAACTTATAACCAAGAATATATATTTGTCGAGGAGAGAAAAATTAAATAATGTTTTATTTGTAATAGTTGCTTAATTAAAATAATTTAGCTGAGTGATAAGCCCATGAAATATGCAGGTGCAGTGTTTGTTGAGCTGACGTAGGACAGACTTAATTGGAGCGAGGCGAATTAGTCTTCTGCAACAGGTTTAAATCGAAGAATGTTGATGCGGATAATTGCAACAACGACAAATAATTAATGTCGGCGATTTTCGCTTGCATCCCGACATTATAGATTGCCCGCAGGCGCCGGGAATGATGAAAAATTCGCTGGTATTCGCATTTCTTTTCCGAATGCGCGTACATCTCGACCAAGAATGAACCTTTGGAGCAACCGATCTTTACCTCCATTCGTCTTCCCTTGTTCACCTTCGTTCTTGTTACTTTTTTCATTTTTATACACTGAAGTCATTAAAGTCACTATCTCCCACGTTTCCGTTGAGCATTATATTGACAACCAACCGAAGAATTGTCATCAAGAGCCTACACTCTAAAAACTGTATGCACACTTTGGGGTGTATATTTGTCCCACAACAAAAATCGTCATCTGCCTTGCTTGCGTTTCCTTTCTTGAAAACTCGGCGCTCGGTACTTTCCTGTCGAGAATGCTGTGCTACACTGATAACGCGCATGCCGTTCGTGACTGGGAAGTACCGGGCTCGCAACGTTAAAGAAAGGAAACGCGGCCAAGACAGATGGCGATTAATGTTGTGGGACAAAAAAACACCCCAAAGGTTGCAACTGTTTTTAGAGTGTATATCCCACCTGTCAACCTGTGAGCTTTAAAATTTGTAAAAATATTTGGCACACGTTATGTCCTGTTGGAGAAGGGAGGTTAACACGCATTTGTTTAAAGCTTGCTCTCAGCACCTACATTGTCGGATATGCACAGGAATTAACCATTATTTACCTTGACACGCTTCCGACAAGCAGCAGCAAACTTGGAACAGCAGAAACTGACAGCATTGTTTTTATGTCACAGTGAGTTTTTTTCTGAACCTTTGCTACCAGCAACGTTTTCGCCTGCTTCGCGAACTTATTTCAGTAAACTTGCTCGAAGCAAGTGCTTTGTCATTTCGCGTTTCTAGGGGGCACGGAACGGCGGCAACGCATGGGCGATGTGCTCAAACAAGTTTCTGCTCCTTCAACGGGCGCTTCTCGTCTGCGCTTCCTTCCACGGGAGCGCACGGAGCATGCGCCTCACCGATCCCGCTGCTGCTGCTGATCCTGCCGAATTGGAACCTCGCCCGTGCATCATCGGCAACTTCGACGCCAGGAACCATGGTGGAGCAACGCCGTGGGAAAACCGTATAAAAAGCAAGCACCCTTGCCAGCAGCATCCAGTGGGCACGGCAGCAACGCGTGGGATATGTGCTCAAACAAGTTTCTGCTATTTCAACAGGTTAGTTCATACTCGTGCTGTAACAGCGACAATCGCTTTCTCGTAGTGTTACCGTGCCCACGGGCGTAGTTTTCTGCTTTTGCATCACTATGTCTGCTGCTGTCGGGGGACGCTGATCCGATTTAAAAGTACGTGTGCAAGGGTAGTGTGAAGGCGAAAAGGCTATTCAGGTCAACCTAACTGGCCTAAGCGAGACACTTAAGGCCCTGGAAGACATTGTACAGCTTTGCAGCGACCAAGCGGCAAGTCTTGCTGAGCGGAAAGAGACAACCGGAGAGGCTGAACTCAGCTTTGGAAAAACATCGCGAAAAACTTGTCCATTTGGATGACAGAATGAAGCGAAATACTCTAATTGTGTTCGGAATATCGGAGAGTGACAATGAAACCGCAGCGGAACTTGGAAAAGACGTAGTTGTCGAAATATTAAAGAGAAAGCTTGGTCTTGAAAAAAATAGAGCGGATGCACAGAATCGGAAAGCCGCATAAGAACAAATCCGCAGAAGAAACCTTGAGGCCTCGTCCAGGAATACTGAAGCATAATAATTATAGGTAAAAAGAAAAGGTTTTTCAAAACTGCGCAAAACTGAGAGGAAGTGGCATTTCTGTTGGCGACGACTATTGAAAAGTAACACTGAATAGCGCGGGCTACTGTGGAAGTACGCATTGAAAGAAAAAGAAGGCTCGCGCGTGCGCCTGTACCGCGACAGGCTTACTGTAGATAACAATGCCTACGTATGGAATTATTCCAAGAATAGCCGTGTCAGGGCACGGCAAAGGCTATACTCAAAGACTATACAGCGACAGATAGCGACCATTGAACCGATACCGTGTTCTAGGAAACGGACTTACGACTTATAAACCTTAGTGGTCGAAGCCTCGCGAGAAAAGTCGGCGATATAGAACATGTGCGTGCCAGTTATGACCCCCATGCAGTTATTGTTAGCGAAACGGGGATGCGGCAAGAAATACAAGTCTGCGAGTTGTTCCCTCCAGGATATATAAGCGCCTTTGAGATCGAGTGCTAGAATCGCTCCGGTGTTGTGTGGTGAGATGTGTTCAAAGACTTGTTCCTTCAGCTGAAGAAGGATGTCGTGGGTGGAAAGGTGGAGTCGGAATCCGGACATTGTTTCGAGAAGGAGGTCGCTGGATTCTAGGTAAGGTTGAAGTCGGTTCAGAATGACATGTTCCAGAAGCTTGTCTAGGCCTGAAGTCAGTGATATTGGTCTCATATTTTCTAAGCTGGAGATTTTGCCTGGCTTCGGAATGAGTATGATGTCCGCGTGCTTCCAGTCTGCTGGTGGCGTACCCGCTTCCCAGTGATGATTAAAAAGGTCAGTAAGAGATTGAATGGTGCCATCATCCAAATTGCGCAGGAACTTGTTGTTTATTTTGTCCTTGCCTGGGGTGGTGTTTCGTGTGAGTGCCTGGAGAGCTTGTTGCACCTCAGTGATAGTGATCGGCTTGTCGAGGTCGTAATTGTCGCTCACGCTGTACGGTGGAGGTTGTCCTTGTGCGTGTTCGAAATCGCCTATGTACCACCTCCGCAATTCCTCCAGGATTTCGTCAACAGAACCCGGAATAATTGTGGAGGATATGTTGGACTTTTTGCTGGCTAATTGCCTTGCCTTTTGTGGGGTCGAGAAGATGGCGTAGCAGCGACCATGGTTTGGCCATGCTAAGATTGCCCTGCAACTTGTTGCATAGTTTTCGCCAGTTGTGGCGGGTGAGCTCCCCAGCATGAAATTCCGCGGTTGCCGTGAGTTTCGCTATACGAAGTTTCAGTTTACGATTATGCTTTCGGCGCTTCCATCTCCTAACAAGGCCTCGACGTGCTTCACACAGGTAAAGAAGCTGCGGGTGTATGGCCGGTATGTCTGTGGTGAGTGTGATCTGTTTTGGATGTCTGTCTACGTCTTGTTGAAGCTCGTGTACCCACTGCTCGAGATCCGTAATACCCGTTGAGGAGTCATCCGCTCGCTCTTTGCGAAAAGCTGCCCAATCTGTGAGTGTTGTAGTGCGAGGGGTAGCCGGTTGTCTACCGGCTACCCGTCGCACGTCGGGGTAGCCGGTAGTGAGGAGGTGGACACCTACGCCCAAGCTACCCGTCACGATGGAGCTCCTGCTACCAGAGCGGTAGCGCCCTCGGACTACACGAGACATCGGCTACACCAGCTGGACCCCCGAGTAGCTAGTAGCGAGGCTGCCAAGCCGCTTCCAGAGAACGGCCCCTCCAGAAGAGAGACCGTTACACGCTACTGCGCTCACGGACTGGCTGTGCCTGGACTGCGGCCCTGTACGCCGTGGGCCACGCCGCGCCACGTCACCTGCCTTGACTCGCCCGGTGGTACCACAGTAAAGCCGGTGGTACCACACTAAAGCCGGTGGTACCACACTAAAGCCGGTGGTACCACAATAAGGCGCTGGCAGCAAGCAGGTAGTGCTAGAATGTGCCTTCTCCCGCCTAGAAGCATCGCAGTCGTCGAATTCTGATTTTCGATTCCGTAAAGAAACAAGCAAGTGGGTGAGGCCGTAATACTCGGCAATAAGTACAAGAGTAAAAATTGTTGCAATTGAATGTTTCAGAAAAGCGTTTCACACAACTGCATCCCCCACTCAAAGACTTCCGTCAACCTATTCTTCTAAGAAAGACAATGCATTCCCTCATGACGTGACTGCCAGCTAAACATTTGTCTCTGTGTTTGCTGAAACGCTTTGAAGACACTGCTGTTTCGAACGCTTCAGAACTTCTTTTCACTGGAGGTACCGCCGACGGACAGACATAAGAACCACAAAATTCTTCTTTCTTTTTTTTCGAGACAGGCACGTATGTCAGAGACCCACGTGCTTTCCTTAATAACAGACTTTCTATCTAACCTGTTAAAACTAACCTGCCGAGGATGACAAGTCCGCCCTTGACGAAGATAGGCTCTCCTATCAAAACGTCAGCCAGCCTTTCTGAGGCATCTTATCCTTGTTTATACCATTTATACTACAGCGCGGTACTCCATCTGTCAGCCCCCTTCTTAACCTTGAATATACATAAAAAAGCATTTCTAGCTTTTCTCCTTTAGTTATACCTTTGCCTTTTTGCTGAGAGACTTTACACTTCTTTCCAAGAGCCGCCGGTGGCAGGTTTTCGAGTGCTCAAATTACCGGATTTGCAGAATGGTATATGAAGAAGAAAAATATGAAGGAAAGAAAGAAAGTATCCTGGTTGGCTCGTCTTTGTGTCTTGTTCTGGCAACTGCATATCTGTAGACTTTTGCTGTGCGGCGACGCCTCATTAAGAATTACTCTCTGGTAGCTTCTTTTCTATTTTCGTCCTTCTATTATTGCTCAAATTTATCAAATTCCTTCTTTCTAATACAATGACAATAGACAGCCGCACATCTTATCTTTCCTCTAGCGTCGCTGTCTTTCATCCTATCCATTTATTACAGTTTTGTTGATCATTTCTCTTTTTAACTATAATCCGGTCCTTCTTCGTTATGCGACAAAACAGACACAGTGAGAGGGTGACAACTTCGCTGGGAACCGGCGTGCACGACTACGCGGAAAAACGTCCCCGTTCGGACAAGCGCCGTGTTGACGGCTGCCGCCGGCCGAAGCTCTTCGAAGCGCACGAGGCCCGTCGGCGCGCCTAATTAGGGACGACTTTGATGAACGCCGGCGGACCATGCGAGCGCAAGCCGTCTTAGACGCACACGCGTCATCGATTATCTTTCCGGGAGCGAAGCCCGGCTAAGCCGAAGGCGGCAGCGACCAGTCGAGCCGCGTTTCGTTAGCAGCTTCCCAACTGATGTACACAGGAAGAGAAAGCAAGAAAGGCGGACTCTGAAAAAGACTTCTCGTGATTTAAGATCTTTCGGGCCCTGCGCACGGCTGCATGGCAGCTGTGCGATCGGCGATGCGAACGGTGTTCGTGCCGCGTGCGACACAGAAGCGACGAGAGCGGAGCGGAGTCGTTCGACTGCGAAACTTGACCCCCCCTCCCCCCCGCTATCCCCTGCATTCTCATCCCTTAGTAATTATAAAAAAATATGCTATCACTATTGCCAGCCAACTGTGATGCCGGACATTCTACATGGTAGCACCGAGATAAACCGAACGCAAAGCAAGTGAAGAACAGATGAACTGCAAAGCGACATTAATACGCTAAACGTCGTTCGTCTGGCGACAGTTGTTCTACGAAGGGCTATAATATGTCGGCAGCGGTGCCTGTAAGGACCTGTAGAGAGAGAGAGAAAGTAAGCTTTATACCCAACAGCACACGAGCGTAGGTAGCTCCTCCGCTCTGCAGCGGGTGGTCCCCTCAGTCCAGGGATCCCGTGGCCTTAGTTGCCCTTCTCCCTCGGTTGATCAGGTTGAGCTGGTCCGTCGAGTCGGAGCTGGACAGCGCTGCCTCCCATTGCCGTGTGGTGGGGTGTGTTATCGGTGCGAGATCTTGTGTGCTATCGCGAGCCCATACCACACGGTAAAGCGTTGCGTATTGATCGCAGTGCAGGCATTTATAGCAACGCAGCGTGGTGTGTATGGCGTAGTAGAGACTCAAGTGGGGATACGTTTTTGCTTGGACTTTCCGCCATATTACGGCTTCCTCCCGCGACAGAGCATTATGAGGTGGCAGCGGTAGTGCTCTTCGTGAAAGGCGATAGTGTTGTGGGATGTGCTGCGTACAGGTTAATTGGTACCGGCTCGGGGTGGAACTGCACGGCGTGACCCTCTCGTGTCTCCCGGTGTGCATGCGCTCGGGTGCAGGCGTGTGCCTGCTGATTGCTGCGTAAAGGATTCATGCCCCGGAGTCCACGCGATTTGCATGCATGGCGGGAGCTGGTGCACTCCACTCAGAATGCGATGTGCGACCCTGGAAATTTTGGCCCTAGAAAAATTTCACCTGTAGGGACGAAGGAACCCACGTAAGTAGGCTTTTGTCGTCTATCTACTTGTATAATATTGCGTTACAGTTCATGTGTTCCTCATTTGGTTTGGGTTCAGTTTATCTCGAAAGTGGCGGCCAATGGCAAGGAGCACTCGCGTTTGAAATGATTTGCGGTTTCAAAACTGGACTGCCAAAGTGAGGCAAACCATTTTTTTTTTCGACTTAGTGGCATATTGTGAGTTTTCCGCAAGACACATTGAAACACGAGTGTTCAAACAGCGGAATTATGGAATCAAATTGTGCGGAAATATTAGGATACAACGAATGTAACTAGAAATAAATTAAAGTAATCGGATCCTATTCGAGAGTTTGAACACCCGCACGTATAGTATAACGTGCCCAACGACGCTTGAATGCACACATACACTAGTTCTGTGTATACGCGTTCCGTTTACTTTCGATGCCATGCTGTATGTTCGCGCCTTTCTACCATGAAATAAAAAATAAAAAAAGGTTCGTTGAAACTTGGCTTCGCCGCACTCAACTTCTTTGTGGGATGCAGTCACGCCAGTGATTGCTAGGGACGCTCGAATAGCGAAAAATTAGAATTGAGTTCAATTCGAACATTTAAAACAATGCAGATTCCATTGTTGAATGAAAAGACAGATGTTTTTGTGCTTATCGAGAAACGCGTGAGATATAACGAAGGCTTAACTTTCATGATTTGTTTTCTTCTTCAGAGGCAACGCTGTTGGAAACTCTGTTTACGTGAAACGCCATGGATTATAACAAGAAGTATCCTTTTTCTACGGTAGGCAAGATCCAAAAATCGCAGGTAAGCTCGTATATTCAACCCCAATTGAATATTCGAACACATTCGATAGCTAAATGTAAAATTGAATGTTTCAATTAGAAACAAAAAAAAAGATTTTCTTTATTCACATTCGCATTTTTGAATATTCTCACATTCGTGATATCGAGGAAAAGACTACAAGAAAGATCGTTGCCTGTGTGGCCCATAAATAAGAAATAAGAAAAACGTGCGCAGCTAGCACTAGTAGCATAAGGCTGGAGTCAACAGCGGAGCTTGTGATCACCTAGCTTTTACGTGGCTTGCCTAAGTTGTTTGTAGGTTTTGCGAGGTTATGCTAGGTTTTGCTAAGTTGTTGGTAGGCTTGGCTAAGTCGTTTCTAGGCTTTGCGAGGTTATGCTAGGTTTTGCCAAGTTGTTGGTAGGCTTGGCTAAGTCGTTTCTAAGTTTTGCGAGGTTATGCTAGGTTTTGCTAAGTTGTTGGTAGGCTTGGCTAAGTCGTTTCTAGGTATTGCGAGGTTATGCTAGGTTTTGCTAGCTTGTCTCTACGGGCTTGACGCTGGAAGTTTTCGAGCAGTCACAGGCCAGCATCGCTTTCTCGGCGACGTCGAGCGTTCAGGCCGCGACTGTCGAGTTCCATAGACTGAAACTCGGGATCCTCGACTCGGCGTCGCCTCTTAGCCGCAGCTTCGGCGCGGTGTTCCGGATCAGCTCGGCGGCGACGCATCGCTTCTCGCTTGGCAGTACGGCGCTCTTCCTTGTAAGCCGCTTCTTCTTCTTCGGGCGTCCGGACTTTCTTTGGTCTTCCCGTGTCAGCAACACGTACGCACGGAGTAGAGGAGGTGAGAGGTGTGTCGCCGCGACGGCTGAGAGAGAGAGAGAGAGAGAAACAACTTTATTGAGCCGAGCTCGACGTCTTCTTAGACGCCGTCGATGGAAGTGGTTCCCTCTTCACGGGACCCATATGCTTCCCTAGCCGCCTGGCCCCTGGAGATCAGGAGGAGCTGGTCTTCCAGGGCGGTGCTGGTTAGCAAGGTCTCCCATCGCTCGGTAAGGGTGGATGAGGGATGGGGTAGTGGGGCAGGTTACGTGCTCGGTGGTCTCGCGGGTCGTTGCTAGGCAACGCGAGGCGGCGCACAGCTGGGATGAGTTTTCTGGTAACGCTCCACTGCGCAACTAAAACCTTGACCACACAACGCTCGGACACCGTTCCACGCCAAAGAAAACTGAAAAAACTTGCTCACACGTATTTCTGGTCACAGAGAGTAAATTAGTATGAAGAAAACAGCAAAATCATAATTCAGTAAAAATGACTTAGTGCGATAATTATTTATTTAGTAGGTCATTTGCTGAACTATTCACGACTGAACACTCCCTCCAGAATATCAAGAAAGGGTAGTATGGGTTGTACATTGCTTTTACAGCACAAAGTGAGATTTTCAGGCATTAAATCCAGCATTTAAAAATTGATACGTTGGGCTTTGTGGGGTTGAACAGCTCCGCTATTAAAATATATGTGTTGGTGCTACTGTTACGGTAGCATGGTGTGCGGGTAAATTTACTGCGCTTCATCCTATGGCGCCTTCATCGCACCGTAAGAACACAATGACGTAAAAAGCGTGTACATGTGGTTTATTTATGGGACTTCATTTAGGCTAGGTTCGAGCTCGACGAGCAGTGCTGATGAAATATTGTGCTGAGGCTATAAAGAAATCAGAAAAGAAATTGTTCGACTCGTCGTTGCCGGACCGTTACACGGTGGGTTATCCTGAGCTCTTCTTTTTTTTTCGATTACCGTTATTATTGCCTTTATTTTTCTTTATTTCTTTGCATTCTACCAATTCACCTTCGGTGCCCGAAAACAGCTATGCTCCTAATCTTCTAAAATATCGAGAAGCGACGGAGCGCTGGCAGTATTGCCATTTACATAATTTAAATGGCGGTACCATCAACCATTTCCTCCGTCTTGATCGTCATTATATTTTATTGATTATTCGTTACGAGGGTGTGCTCAACAGACTGAGTTGCAAACCGTCTTTTTTAGAGACAGCAATAATTTCAGCTTGCGAACTGGAATATTTGGATACCGCCTTCTTGGCAAAAAAAAAGCAAAGCTAAGATGAGACGCAAGTAAACCGGCCAATCTATTCGCTTCCGTAAATACGCAAGATGACAGGTAAAATATAGCCTTTTGTAGGGCCTCAACTAGCATATTTCATATAAACTCTAGACAGAGACTTACGAGAAAGCTATCCTTAAGCAAGCGACAGCAAGATTCAAGTGCGCAAGTGCAAGGACGTGCTACGCTTTACATAGCTATTAAAATGCACAAACGCGTTTTTAAACGAATATTTCAGTTACGCATAGGTTTACTTTTCCAAAACATGTTTGAGAACTGTCAAAATTTAAATCACGAAAACAGGCGATGAGCAGCAGCCACTAACAAAGGACTTGTCAGCTAAAGACAGCAAGCTCTCCTATTTGGGCTTTTAATTATCGTGCGTGCCATGCGAATCCTTGAATGCGCACTCCAATTATGATAATTAATGAGGCCGTTCGGCGACAGTGCCTGTCGTTCAGGAGATGGATGGAAAGCGTCGAGGAAGCTCCGGAGTCCGTTTTGAAAGCACAAACGTAACTTTTTTTAGCAATATCAAAATAAATATATATATACGAGTATTTGTCATTGTATGCTGGCGATGGCGATAACTTCTCACTTGGTTATTTCATTATATCAGATAAAACATAATATTTAAGAAAATATTCCTGCAATTATTATTAGTTAAGCAAAATAGTGCAACACGCATCTACACAAAAGGGCTAGAGTTTAGCCGCTAAAATAGATGCACGAGAGCCTTTCCCGAAGAAGCACAAGTATCTGCTACAGGTAATCAACAGATTCTGGGCTCCCCATTTTAATGCGACAAACCTCGAGCAAACAAACGTGAAGCACGTGCCAATCATCTCGGAATGCTACCTGGCGTTGGCCCTAGAGAAGTGTGCGTCCGATTGTTGCCTAATAATGAAAAAAAAAAGAAAAGAACTGATTGCGGCCTAATGGTTGAAGCATCGAGCGGTCATGCTGGGAGACCGAGGTTCGAGCCCACCCGTGGGGCACCCTCACACGCAATTAGGCCACGATCGCACGCATACTCCTCTCGTGCGAAGGTCAAGTAGCTCTTCGAGTGGATTGGCGCGTGCTTCACGTTACGTAGAACGTGTTCGAGAGAGCGAGAGAGAGAGAGGGGGGGGGGAGGGAGAGAGAGAAAGAGAGAGAGCAAGTGCGCGCGCACTAATTTCCGTCAGGCCGCAGACCCAGAAATCCCATGGGGGAATAATATTCAACCTTACCACTGGCTTTCGTGTCGCACTTATCTCTGCCTACGCCTCTCCTCACTAATCTTCCCTCATGAAACGTCGCTTTTGTTGAAATACAAACTCCTCTTTGCAATTCTTCTTTTTTTTAATTTGCTATGAGCTGTTGGGCAGGACAGCAGCTGCAGTCAGCAAAGGACGGGAAGGTTCACAAGGAAAGCTTCGGCTTAGTAGACAGGTTAGAGCATGTCGGTGCCACGGCTGGCGAATGCCAAGAAACAAGTTGCCGAAGATTGATTTCCACTACTTTCTTGCGTGACTCAGCAAACCCTTTCTCCGAGCAGGAGCGGTATTCCGCGGGCAAGAAATATGCACCTGCAATTCGAAAAAGGGAAAAAGAGAAAACGAAACTGACTAGACGAACCCGCGCCTCTGGGTTACAAATGGCCCAACTTGAGACTTGCAGCGCGAGAAATGTTCGGCTCTGCCTCGTTAGCATAACGTGTTGGATTTCTTCGGCGCATTTTTCAAGCTCTGCACGAGGTGTGTGGCAGGCTAATGAACAAGCTCGCCTCTTACTTAGTTTGAAAAGCTTCGTCTTGAGAGCACGGGCTGTAGTTTCTACCCCACGTGAAGTGATGAAACTAAGTCTTTAGCTTGCGCACGAACTTGCAGGGCCTACGTATACCTGACTCAAATACCTGAAGCATTTTGGGGCGGCACGTGGTTTACTGAAGCTCTGAATGGTGCGTAATTAGGAAGCAGTGAGGTCTTTTTAAGATCAAAAATAACGTACAGCGCGAAGGACAAGGACAGCGATAGACGACAACACAGCGCTGACTTCCAACAATATTTTATTGCGTTGCCACATCGTGTGAATATATACAGGAAGAGGCATGCGCAGAAAATGTGCACGACAGTCACATGGGGTGTTCTAACAGCCAGTCACTGTCACTCAAGTCACTGTCAGTGACTTGCTGTTAGAACACCCCACGTGACTGTCGTACATTTTTTGCGCATGCCTCTTCTTGCATATATACACATGATGTGGCAACGCAATAAAATATTGTTGGATGTCAGCGCTGTGTTGTCGTCTATCGCTGTCCTTGTCCTTCGCGCTGTACGTTATTTTTGATCATGAATTACCAACTAGCCCAAGCAACCACCCTAGTTCTTTTTAAGATATTTGTACCAGACTGTCACTGATTTGGTCGACTCCAGCAATGATAAGAAAGAGATAAATCTGGGAGAATTTAAATCACGCTCCTCGATTAAATACCTTGTAACGTTTCTTAAGGAAACTTTCTTTGCTTACCCTCCAGGCCCTCCTCCATTTAAAAAAAAAATCCTCATTGTTTCTGTTTTAATTTGTGCAAGGCGCAAACGTTTTAACAATTGTGCTTTAACTGCTCGCTGACATCAACTCTGCAATAGCAATGTGCTTCGTAAAGTCAATCATTAGGAAAAAATAATTGTGAAACTTCCAATTAATAACTCTATTGGAAATCAGCACGCAAATTGTGATGTGCGCGGCATTGCTATGAACCTTGGTGGGCCAAAATTATCACTTTGTCTAGAACAGATTGGTTTCAGTTATTCGGAAAACTGGCACCTGGCATATTGAGCGCCTGTTTTGTA
The DNA here is from genome assembly GCF_038994185.2 of Dermacentor albipictus. Classification (NCBI taxonomy): domain Eukaryota; kingdom Metazoa; phylum Arthropoda; class Arachnida; order Ixodida; family Ixodidae; genus Dermacentor; species Dermacentor albipictus. Next base: position 37,090,591 of record NC_091823.1, read on the forward strand.
CTCTGTGTCAAAAGCCGCGTTCAAGACTGAGTGTTAATGAGAGCAGCATTCCGGGCAAGTTGGTTATCCAATACTGGTGAACGTGCGCTTGGTGTGTTATCTTCTCTTACGTCCATGTCGTTTTTTGTTGCGCAATATCATTTGAAGCCTGTGTCACATCAGAAGCGTGGCTCATTACGCCGGCTGGTACATTCCATGAAACGTGAAATAAACAGAGCGCCTGTGTATACACTTCATAGTTCGTCTTATTTTCCTCTGCCCTCTTTCTTCAACATTCTCGCAGCTAATGTTCTTTCTATGCCCTCCCTTCTCTTCGTTTATTGCAGGTTCGAACATGTCTGGCCCAACAGGCAGACATACCTAAAAATTCTGAACATTGCCACTTTCGGTCATCTGTTGAAGATCACCGCAGCGCACCAACATAACTCCATGGGCAGGATATAACAAAATGATATTTCAGAAGCTCGGCCGAATTTTAAAAGCTTTCAGTAAATATCGTTGAGAAGGTACTCCCTTCAAATAACATACGCACTGCAGCTCTTGGATGTTACTACCCTGTTGCTTTATACAGATGTAGCGGTGTTTAAATTCATAACAAAACGCTAGCTGCTGCAACGCGGTAGAGAAGTTGCGACTAGGCACCGTACGTGCCTATGCCGTTAAAGGTAAATACCTTCTCGACGTTACTAACGGAAAGTTGTTCAAATTCAGCCAATCTTTTGAAATATATCACTTTCTTGAAAACGCTGCTCATCGAGTTGTGCTGGTGCATTGCGGTGAAGTTCAACAGGTGGCTAAAGGGGACAACGTCCAAAATTCCTGAACGTTGTTGCTAAACCAGAGCGCTCGTTAATACCATCAAATCAAATTTACGCTGACTCTGCGCGTGAACCAAACCAGGATGGTGATTCTGACTGGCATTACCGGTGGCTGCGTATTAAATTTCATTAAAGAGGACGAAATACTCGCTAGTGTGCGAAACAGGTGCTGCTACGAGAGTGCTTGCATGAAAGCTACTTCAAACCCACGCAGGAAAGCTACTTCATACCCATGCATGAAAGCTACTTCAAACCCACATGTCCTGTTTTGCATCCTCAATTTTTCTTGTTAGTTTCCCACGTATAAATTTGCATGAACGTAGAACGTCCGGCAATAAACCGGGGCTTGCATCTATCTGGTCGACGTCCCTTCCTTTCCTGTCTTCTCTTTCCTGTTTCAATATCCACGAGCATGCAATAACCGCGGCTCAAATGACCCAGTATATTGCGAGAACACGGTGGATGCTCGGCATCGCTCGCCAGTGAGGCGTTTTATACGCCACTCGTTTTCGCAACGCGCAGCCTGTATACATTCGAGCGAGGCTTGTTTAGCGTTGTCCTAAAGTTTAATGGATGTTTCCAGGTCGTTTGATCTAAATGGCATCCACTTCTGCGGCAAGTTCCGAGAGACCACTGAAGAGTCCCTAAACGAAAGCTTTAAATTCATAATAGAAATACAGCTCCCATGCTGTGACGGTGTGTGGTTTAAAGTTTACTGCCGGAACCGCGACCTAGCGAAGGGACATCATCGCTAATGGGACTTTTTTTTTTCTTTTACTTTTCTGCCGCATCTTTCCACCGCCATATGGGTCGACTCTGGGACAAACTGGTTGCAGAGAAAATAATTCTGTCTCCGTGAAAGTGGTTTCTTTTCGTTTTTCGGCCCTATTTCTTTATTTCTTCGTTCTTTCCGAGGCCAGGACTTGCACGTACCCTAAATTGTCGCATCATTCACTTTCAACGTTACACCTCGCATCGTGCGCGACCGTCAAATTTGACGCAGCCCACGAACGACGTCTTACAGGGGGCACTGCCATCGAGGAAATGCCTTTCCAGCGTAATATATAACCGGCAGAACTTTTTGTTGGGCTAGTTGGTGCATGTTACTGAAGTACTATAGCGCCAAACAGACGACACAAGAAGAGACACGGACGAGCGCTTTTAAATAGTCAAAAAAGAGCCGCACTTGCCTCCACAATTCTGAACGTACAATCCTACACACCCGCTTTGCGTGCCCGTAGGAAGGCTGAATGGCACCGAACAGGGCGGAAATTTCACCAGGGATCAGTCCCTTCTTGAGGCAAAACGAGATGTGTCTGGCGCGGCATGAACACTATGTGATGTGGGTGACGAGGGCTGCCATATTTGACGTGGGGGAGGAAACACATATTGAAGGGCCCACTGTACAAGAAAGATATTCCAGCAGAACTTTTTCCTGGGCTAGTTGGCAAAGCGGTCGTCCGTGTCTCTTCTTGTGTCGTCTGTTTGGCGCTATAGTACTTCAGTAATATATAACGCCCCACATGATTTCGCAGTCGAAGCCAATACTTCTATAGTTAAACGAAGAGGCGCGCATGAGTTGCGTAGCGAGACGACAGGTAATGGCACGAGTGAGCCGCCGCACGGTAGTGCAGAAAAACCAGGACCCGGAGATAAAAAAAGTTGGGTCATATTGACCTGAGCCTGCATTTCGGCGCCCGTTTAAGCGATATACGCGGCCTTCTCGGCTTTTCGTGTAAGATGATCTCAGCCATCGGGTTTCAGTGTGATTGTCTCTCTATCTCTCACTCTGACTTGCTCGTTCTTCTGCAAAAAAAAAGAATAGATAAGAAGAACGCTGCTACGCTGAGTGGAGAGCGTTGCTCTATAGCCTGTCCATATATTACGCCTTCCCAGTGTTTGCACCAGCGCCACCTTAGCGAAAGCAGCTTATGAAACCACGGCGCAGGAGCGAACACGAATAAGTCACGGATGCTTTCCATTTGCTGTCAGGAAAGGAAGTACCGGCGCTGGCTTCGTAAGTGCTTACTTGAACACCGGCTCCTGTTCAACGCTGCACGGGCGCTCCCCAGTTGATTTTGCTTCCATCTAACATAGCCATATTGAAAATTTTCTTGTAGGTGCTGTGTAGGAAGGAATGAGCTGTCGTGAAGCAGTACCGCTTCCAGCTTTGTGGGCTCCGCTTTTCGCGGATTTGTCACGTCCGCATTGACGTTCTTGCGAACTTTGCCTCGCTTAGCTTGTCATTGTTCGTGTTCTTGTGCGTGCGTGTGCATGTATGCGTGTGCGTGTGTGTATGTACGTACGTCCCAAGTAATCAGTCAATCAATCAAGTGAACGGTGTGGCGTACGCAACGACAAAAGCAAAATTGCAATATATTTACTGAAGCGCAAGGTAATATAGCACCAACGGCACGGATTTTCGTTTTTCTTGTCTTTCTCGTTTTTTTTTTTTTGCACGGTACGGAGAGGACGCCTCTAGAATTTTCATAAAGCACCTAAGGGCTTGTGCAGCTTGTAATTCGTAAGCGTCGTTAGTGGTCTACTTGACTTCATTCAATCATCAGCCTGTAGACAAAGGGGTCATTTGACGAACATTAGAAGAAATGTAGTATATCAGAAATACATGGCACGACACAGCAACAAAAGATGGAACAAGGCAACGCCAGACATGGGGCGCTATAACCTAAAGCTATGCCAAACCGTTTCTATTGCATTTCAGCAATCAACTCTCCACGACTGATCAAAAATTTTTAAGGCCAACCACATCTCGCCTGTCTGTCACGCGAAGTCACGAAAACCGCGAAAGCTCCTTATCTGATGCAACGTATAACCACTGATTATGCATGATTATACCGAACAAAAGACAAATAAGTGTTTCCAATTTGACATTTTTCTTTCTTTTTTAGCGGTGGGCTAATGCCCACCGCTATTGGTCAAAAGATTTCGGGCTGAACCCATTTCGACTGTCCGTCATGCGACGTCACAAAACTGCGTTAGCTTACACACGTCATGACCTGTTCGCATTGGAGATGCATTACTATGCCGAATAAAATAGATTTTTTAGGGGGCGGGGGGGGGGGGGGAGGGTATAGCTAGAGATTGCCCCGTTCCAAAAAGAATATAAGATGTCTGCCAACCAATCATTCGGACACTGACTACTCGGAGCTGCCGGCGGTGTCGACGAAATTATTTGCCTATATTAAACATTTTTGCGTGGCAGTATAATGTTGTCAAGCCATTTCGGCACGTTTGCGACATTGCTCTGCCAACTCTTCTTCACTGAGGATTTGTTTTAGCGGCATTTTTAGCCTTCTATTGCCCGCTGCCGAGACTTTTCGACCAGTCACCGAAAGCTATGAGAGGGGAAGCGGACCAATCGCAGACGCCGGCAACACCCTCCTAATCCGGTTATCTCCTCTCAGTGCTCTATAGCTCAGCCGTACCGAAAGCTTCGCCACTGTTGCGTGCTCCTGATCTCTCGTCAGTCAATTCGATGGGAAAAACGTGTCAAGCTGGCAACGCTATTAGTTTTGAACGCAACCAAAAATGACCTTCCGCAAACGAGCAGAGCGTTTGATTGGTTGATTCAAACAACGCTGCGGCTCACCGCCCGATGCTCGCGTCGGCGGTTACGTAAATATGACGTCAGGAGTTTAGAATAAAAACAGATTGTAATAGTTTTACGTTAACGCGTCCCTGTCCTGTTCACATAGTAATTTTTCCTTTTCCCCGGCCAGTACGTAATTGCTTTGTTCGTTTATTTCCTGTTTGTTTACGCACCAACAGATAGCGAGCATCGGTGTCGGTATTAACATTCGCGCCACCGCCTTCTTCAAAAACGCAATCCCGCCTACTAGCACTTTTATTTCATTGTTCTCAATTGCAGAGTTTCTAACAAAAAGACGCGAGGGGAAGCTTTCTCGAGTGCGTATTTTACAGAAGTGTCATCAAGCACAGCGAATTGATTTTTTTCTTTCTATCTGAAACCAGCTTCTTCAGGGTGTATGTATAATCACCGGTGCTGATCTCACAATGTTCTTGAATTCACATAGTTGCTTACAATAGCTCTGTATACGCTTTTCCTGAAGGCAAGTTTTGTAATACTACGTTGCCTTATCTTATGCGGTAGTGCGCCTTCTCACAGTGTCAGGCGGTATCGGACAAAGTACACTGCTGTTTATCTCACGCTTACCTGACCTTGCGCCCGTTTCCTCCGCCGGATCAATATTCTTCTATGGAATCATTCCTGCGGCGTCCACGCGGCTGCTCCTCTGGTGCGCCTTTGCAGTATCTGTAGTTTGTTTGCTTTGTTTACTTGCTTGCTTTGTTTGTGTTTGTTCCCGCTTTCCTCGTCTGTATCTTCCGTTCGCCGGCTGATATTCGCCTCGAGCAAACAAGTCGGCACTGTTTTTCATTCACTGGCGGCTGGATAGATCAATAAGACCGCATTTCCTCGCGGCCAGGTTGGAAGAATGGTCTGTTCTTCCGATTCCTGAGTAACGGCTCCCGGGAGTGTAGGAAACGTGAAGCACCGGTGGCTGCCGATTCATCGATGTGCCCGTTGTTTTGCGAGATGCGTGAGCGTTGTATGAGAGAGATTGTTGTTATGACAACGCCTTCGCTATAGTAAGGTCGACGACCACCACCAAGTAGCCCTGGTCGCTGCAATGTGTGTTGGAATGGGTAGTGCCGATCAGGCTAGGGTGATACGCGTGCTAAGTCTTGCTAAAAACAGGGGGCTATAAAGTATCTTTGCTGCAGAACAGCCCGGAGGTGAGTCCATTATTGCCTTTCCGCGTGCCCCGTGTCCCTTCACCCTAGAGACTTCTACTAGCACAATGCACTCGTGAAAGTGTGCGAAACGCTTTGCGCTGAGCTAAGCCATCGCGGCATGCAGAGCGTGGGCTGCGACACTATATATACTGCTACGTACAGCGAGCACCACCATCATCAGACCACAACCACCATTACCACAACATTGCCATCGTCATCAGTTCACAGCACATTAGTTGACAGCAGAACAGACGCTTCTTTCAGCGATACAAAATTATAGTTCTCCTGCTTCAGTAGACTCTTATCCTATACGCCTGCTATTTTCCAAACCTCATTACTCTGTATGACTCGCAAAGCGAGTGATGTAACAAAAATCGCTAGGCTTAACATTATGAGACAGGACAGTTGTGGATTACAGACAGTTAGGCATTAGAAATTCAGGTGGCCGATGTTCTAGACGAGGTTAAGATGAAGCTTGTGTACATAGAGTCTGACAGGTTATGTAACGCATATGAAACAGATAGCACCAGCGGTCTATAGAGCAACCGAATGCACACTAAAAGAAGAGTAATAAAGTCGCGGGTAGCAACAGATATGTTATTGCATAAACCGCTGCCACTATTTTCGTCTGTAGAGAATGCCAGTGAAAGAAATTCCTCGCGGTTTATGCCTTTATTTGTCCGTAACGAGCAAAATGAGAGTAAGCAGTTTAAACAGAATGGGTGGCTGTTAGGAGTGGGAGGAGGGCCGGGTGAAGGAAGGGAGTTCTGGCGTAGCTTACGCTACCATGTTGAGCTGCTTTAGCACCAAGGCGAGTCATCAATAGCTCCCCACATCAAGGAATTCATGTCGGCGTGTGTCTAACCCAAATTCACGCAATATAGGGGAGCGAAAGGAGCCAGTCTCTCTTTCGAACTGCTGAGCCTAACTTCATTAGGAGAGCGCCACATACAAAGAAATAAACAGATAGCATACATCGACCTACAGATGATCTTTGCAATGTATCAAGATCTTCCGCAGACAAAACCGAGAGAGTGCAACGGCATCATTCTCCTCTTCAGACATCTCGTTATATTGTGTACAATTCAGCATTAAAACCTCTCCTCCCCCCCCCCTCCCGCTTCGTTCTCATCGTCCGCATCGCATGGTGTGTAGGTCCTTACTACACGATGGCCTCTACACTCCATATGTCTTAAATATTGCAGGACTTCTCGCGAGTAAAAAAAGAACTGGCTCGTTGGTTCATTCGCGCGTGTGTTACACTCCTCGTCGTCAAGTGCCGGCAGGGAACGTGTGCAAGGACGCTCGAACAAGCGTTGTCGTTCGTGAGGCGCTCACTGCTCCACTAATTACTGCACCGCACCGGTTTGGGAGTAAGGCGTGTTTACTGTTGGCGCGAAGAATCTCCATGGATAAACGACGAAATGCTCAAGTGCGTTGGAAATGTTCAAGCGAGGCTCGAAATGGCTCGAGGCAAGTGAGGCGGCTCCCTTGCTTAGCGAGAACCTCATTCATCGATTACGGCTGGGTGTGGCATACACCAACCGATACCTTCACAAGATTGGACAAACACGGGACCCTGAATGTAGCGTCTGTCGCACTCTCGAGACAATAGCTCACGTACTTTGCGTGTGCCCTCAATATGCAGCCGAACGAAGAAAACTCAAATCTACAGTTGACAGCTTGGACTCCCGCCCCTTTTCAGAAGAAAAGCTTTTGGGCGCGTAGAGGAGTGTTGACTGTGCCCAACGTGCCATAAAAGCACTTTTGAACTTTTTAAGTGAGACTGGTCTAGACGATCGCCTCTAGAAGCCGCGAGACGTGTAGTCAGTGCGAAATGTGTTTGCGCAAAAACTTTCTGTGGCAAGATTACTTTTTGTATGGACTCTTAGTGCATTGCGTCTCCAGTGTGCATCCGCATATTGGACACCGTGTATATAGTATTTCATTGTACCATATCATAATCATCCGCCACCTACCTTTCCCTGTATTTCCCACTTCCCCATTCCCCAGTGAGGAGTAGCAGGCTAGAGACACGCTCTCCAGGCCGACCTCTCCTCCTTTCTCTCCATTAAAATCTACTCCTCCTCCCTCAGCAACAAATTCGCCGTGTGAAAAGAGAAAGAGATTGCTGAAAGCGCCAACTGTGGAGTGGCTCGCGTTCCACGCGTGTAGAGATGCATTGAAGTTTCTATATGGCGCAGCTTTAATTCGTCCGGTTGAGTTCCGCGCGTGGCGGCAGGCTTTGAAGTGCGGCCGAAATCGCCAGCAACGACGAATGCAGAGCCGGAAGGATAAGCCTCTTCTCGAAGAGTCCAGCATTTAGCCACGAGAGCGTGGATGGCAACGTGTGTACTCATAAGCTGGAGCGGTGGAAGCTTTGATGCCTGTGGTGATATATCTGCACTGCGTGTCAGACCTGCGACTAACGAATTTTCGCCCGCACGTGTGCGCCATCGCGGCCTAGCGGCGTATACCATGCTCTCACTTTGCGACGTTTTCCGTGTACTACAGCAGTTAAAGGTCGTTCAGTTAAGGTGGTGTCGAGAGCGCACCATTCGATGCGTTCGCAACCCTCGACACTGGAATTGGAAAGTGTGGTGCACTACGTGCGGACGGTGACGCGCGCAGGCGCGCTGCGTGACGAGCAAGAAGACCAACGGGCGCCGGAACAGATAATGCTTTATTCGGAACAGCGCGTGCTTCTTATACACGCTGGCGGTTGCTTATCCGCTTCTGATAACAAAACACTGAACGACGCCTGTCGGCGCTATCACAGAAAGGACTTATCAGAATGAGACTGATAAATTTGAATGAAAATGCTGTGTACTGTGCTTCAGAGATAGGCGAAAAATGTTAACCACGTTAACTCGGTTGGACTCGCGTTACTAGCATCCAGACCTTTGGAATCACTGGGATGCACTTACCCAGATTTACATAGAGGTTCTAGACTGAGAAATTCCATTTATCAGTATATGTTTGACTGCGTAGTGCCGAGTTCAACTTTGTTAAGTGTTTGAAAGTTTCATGCCCCCCGTGTATAGTTCGTTCTTGTCATATTCTTTGCCTTTGTGTGTGGGTGTGGGGGTGTGTGGGTGTGTGTCTGCGCGCGCGCGTCTCTTTCTTTCATTACTCCACACTGCACCATAAATAGGTTGCAGCCCTCACATGCAATGGTTAACTTCTTTGTCCTTCCTGCCCTTTAGTTATAGCTGATTTGTTTCTTAATTGCGGAAAAAAAGAATTCTGCCTTCCTATGTTTGTGCTCTACTGAAGCATTACTGGAATCAAAATGTATCGCACACGACATGAAACCGAGAGCGACATTTATACGTAGTATTTCGCTAATGGACCCCCACTAATATGCATGCACTCAGTGCTTCACTCTACAAAGGCTCTAGCATAATGTTGAAATTCTACTGAAATGGTAAAGCACATGGCAGGAGAGGTAGCACGCGTGAGCTCTTATCTCTAAACGGAAAGTGTTTACGGAAACCATAACCGTGGTGCACAAAAAGAGAAGAAATAAAAAAAACAAAACAGAAGCCTTTCTGTCTTCATTGCCGTGTTTCACTGCGCGAACGTGTGATATCCAAAATGTGCGCGTGAGCGGAGAGATGCAGATCTAAAAGGGACAGACGATTTCTCTTTGCCACCCGCCTAAAAAACGACTCCAGATGTCCATTGTCAAAAGATACAGTGACTTGTATTACTTGCTGCCGTTTAGAGGACATAGAAGTGAATAACCGCGGCATATTCGAGAGCTATACTCTATCTGAGTAGTTTCTTGAAGCACTGTGGAAGCTACACGAGTTCTTATTCATTAGGAAGGCCGAATGATGCTCGAGATATTTTCATCCGTGCCACGTAGTCTGCTGAGCATCTGCTTGCCATACTGTCGCTACATGCTCCATGGTTAGTCGATTGACACAAAGAATGTTTTGACGCCGTCGCCATAAGCTGTGTTTACATGGAAGTGTTGGAGTTCACTAACCGGCGCCTTTATATAGACCCGCATATGAGATTACAACTTTTACCTGGATATAAACGACGGGAAGAAACGTTACTGTGCCGCTTGCGAGTAGGATTTTCTTTCCCAAACGCCTACTCTTTCCTAATTGGAATGGCGGACAGTCCCAAGTGCAGCACACGTGGTGTCGAAGAAGTGACCAAGCATCCCCCATGGGACGGTCCCACATGCGAAGATGAGAGGAGTGCCCTTCGGACAGCTTTGGGGCACTAAGACGATAGGCCCTTCACAGAGGAGAAGATCTTGGGTCTGTAGCGCCGTGTGTCTGCTATGTGCAAGGCCACAAAGGGGCTGGTGCGTTTCTTGAAATGCACCAGCCTGTATGACTGCCTGTGAGTGACTCAGCGATGAACGCTTGTGTGTAACAGCGCAAACTGCTAACTTCTTTCTTTCTTCTCCTCTTTCAGTTCCTTTTCCTCCTTCCAGGGTGCAGGGTAGCCTACTCAGCCTGGTTAACCTCCCTGCCTTTCCCTTATGACTTCTCTCTCTCTCATGGATGCGACAGCGAGGCTCCGCTTCACTTGGAGCTCATTAGAACTTCTGGCCATTTTAGCAAATAGTAAGAGCGATGCCCTTACACATGTTCACCTGCGGCACAGTGTCCGCTTCGCCTCAACTTGGCGTTTGCTCGCTACCTTCATCACGTACCATGCTAGAGAGGGGTAGTAAATAAATGACGCAGTGATTCATTCATTCATTCATTCATTCATTCATTCATTCATTCATTCATTCATTCATTCATTCATTCATTCACATCATGCTTTTATAGCGCTCGGCATCGTGCTAATGCTGTGCCGCCATCTGCTAACTATAGAAACAAATCAAACCAGGTTTTACTGCTCGGCGCCGTGTCTCTAGACCTAACAGCATGATAAGAAACAGCCTATCTTACGACAAAACATACTTAATACTTTGACTTCAGCTTGAAATGAGGCTTAGTGATGACAGATTTTTCCGCCTGTTTCTTGTTGACAGGGCTCAGAGCCAGTAACAAGCGCGAATTCACATCGAAGCTGGTGGTCGGCGCTGTATGGGCGCTGCCATCTTGCTAGGTGATCACGGTTAGGGTGGCTGTCACGGTTACCGGCAGTAACTGCCACAGTAATTCACGGTATACGACGTGCGTGCGCAGAGGTTCCAACATGTCACGTATTGCGGCACCGTGTCATGTAGCGAGGAAAAAATAAATCTCTCTAGTGCAGCCAATAATCGGCCAGTTACGCCCGGAACTATATTCCACTGCGCAAGGATATTGCCTGTGCACGCCTCGTGCCTTCGGCAGCGCGGCAAGGTAATTGTGAGATGGAGAAAGTCAAAGCGTGCTCGCTAAAGCGAAGTACAAAGAAACACCAACAGGATAATTGTTCGTGTAAGTTATAGGTGGGCCACCGTTGGTCGCCCACGTAAAACACGTTACGGGTCCAGACGACTCTATTCGGCACTACGACAGGAAACCCAGCCGCTATCTAACAGCTTAGCGTCTGGCCATGGGCAGCTTAGATACAAAGTTTTTTTCTCTCTCTTTCTATCTCATTGCGTACTCCTCAACTCGAGTGGCAGCCATACATCGTCAGCTTTTAATACGTTCTTGCTGGCTAAACTCTGCGTGGCGTTTACAGCCTCACCGAAACTTGACATTCTGCATTCTGAACTCTTCCGCAGAGCCAGACTGAACGCGAAACTGCAGTGAATTGGGTCCAACTTGCCGCGTGCGTCTAGAGTTTGGCCGTGATCTAAAATGAAATACGCGAAAGCAGGCAAAAATATAACCGACGAAACTTCGAATTTACTTCGTTTTATCCTGTTGAGCACTGCAGCAATATTCGTTTTACCGATCCTGAAAATAATTATGTAAATTTCTAAAACATCGATCGATGCTGAAAATTATCTGCTGTAGCTTTTATATCATCCGGGAAAATTATATGCGTCATTATATAAGGCTCATTAAAGCAATGTACATCATAATTGCGTTGCAGTGATGTTAGAGTGGTCACTTGAGCTCTCCATTAGCGTCTTTCGTTTATCGATAAATAAACAGCAGGCGATGCAAGACCAGCGAATCTTTGACGTCGCAGGGCTTCGATAGCCTGCCTGCGCCAGTCACCTTCCGCTTGATGCAATTACAGCTCGCGTTACGTTAATGGGCTGTCTGGTCATCAAGATCATCAAAAGGTAACGCGTTTGTCAGCATCATTTCAGGGGGCAAACTCGGCCGCTTTCTGCACTTACATTTCGCTCTTTCTTTACTGTGCTCTCTCACGAAGCCAGTGATGAAGTTTCTCTGCCAAGCAATATTGCTCGCCCACTTGACGTGCACAATATTGAATTAGAAGCCGGGTGTTTCGCAGGAAAGAAAATGCTGGTGGTAAGGAAAGCGCAGAACAATATTATTTCTATTCAGGGAACATAAGAGCTTGGGTAATTCATTTTCTTAATTCACGTCTTGCGGACACTTGTCTCCTAAAAGAAGCTGCGTTTATTTCCCGCTGTTATTTTAACACTTTTACTTTGCCGATTTCGTCAAGGACTCGCTCACTCAACGTGAAAGAAAAGTGTGCGTTGTAAATTTGTAAATGCAGAAAAAAAAAGGATATCCGCGTGTAAATCCAATCTTAGCCTTTCTCAGTAACCATCGCTGACATCCGAGGCACGTTAACAATAACAAAAGAAAAACATCGGAAAAGAACATCGTTGAATTGTTGCGGGAAAAGAAAAAAACTCGCGTAGATACCAGTACTGCAACACTGTAACGGTCTATTGGTCAAATTGAATTTTAGCCCTGAGGGGGCATGTACTTAGCCCCTTTTCGACTTCGTGAGTAACATGCCATTTCTGTTGGGGTCTAGCGTAATGGAATTAGTATCGTTCAGAATAAAGGGATAGGAAGTTATCCCTCGTGTAGCTCAAGTTCGTTGTAGTGTAAGCCGTGGCCTCGTCGTTCAGTGTCCGCGTCCGCTGCGGGAGAACGTGGGTTCGAAATCATTCTGCCGCCGGGTGCCCACCGATTATCCGAATGGGCACACGCATACCCCGGCCTGGAACTCGGCTTTCTTTGGGGATGAATTGCCCTAGGGAAAGAATCCGCACCGTCATAATCCCGTCAAGACATGCGGGCGAAACAAAAAACGCGTTATTTCTTCAACAAAAACTCTGTTTACAGATGTCTTTCCTTTTTCACGTTCCATCAGTTGGAGCCTTTCCCAGAATGAAACGACACGAACTGGCCCAACTTGCAATACTAGTGCAAGTTAACCAGAGTAAGAATACCGCTTCTCAGTTATAGCGTAGACTAGAATGCTTTACAAGAGTCGTTTATGCGGTTGACAATAAATGGCAATTTGTCGAGTGATTATAAACCGTGGTAGGGCAAGTGCTGTCTCAGGTTGGCGCCATAGGCCCCTGCACGCTGCAGTCTGAAACATGAACCCCTTAACCATAGCACGCCGGTACGATCTCGGAGTCCACGCCTGTTGATCACTAGAAATCTCCATCTTCCTTTCTTTTTTTCATTTCATGTCATTTCATATTTTTGCTAATCTCGCCGCACGAAGCACGGGACTCACCCGCCGTATCGTGCCATGTATAAAAGGCAGCCGAGGAAGATGACGATGGCTGCTAAAGGGCTCCCCCCTCCCTTTATTTTTTAGGAGAAGAGTGAGCTATGTTTTAAGCAACAACAACAGCTGCGGTGCTGCGGTGCCCAAGAAGCAGCCTTTGATGCCGGTTCATCGGGTAGATCCGTTGTTTCAGCGGTTGTGAAGTCGTTGAAAGCGGATAATGATGACGAGATCGCTAGGTATGCTGGTTTGACCCTGTCTACCGCCACGCCACGTCTTCTTCCCGTCCGTTGAGGTCGATGGTAGCAGTTCTTTCTGTCCGGGCCATCATAGACAGGCCTAAGAGATGGGCGGATGCCTTCATGCCGTGCGAGAATGTGGCTAGCTGTGGGCATGTCTTCGCTGACAACGACGTT
>NC_091823.1:37109187-37146687 GCF_038994185.2 Dermacentor albipictus
AGTGCGCGAGCGAGTTCACGAGCAGAGGTCAGAATCGGAAACGAGGACGTTGCACGGCTGGGCTCTATAATTAGTGACAAAGAGGGAGTAGTGGTGCCGCTGACGTCATGCGGTAAGTATTGAAAGAGGCGCTTGGTGTTCGCGTGAGAGAGAGACAGAGTGAGAGAGGAAGAAGAGGAGAAAAGATAGGTGCATTAGCAAGGATAAAGCCCTGCTGGCTGTCCTGTATTAAGGCATAGGCAGTAAGAGGATGGAAAGGTAGGATAGGAGGAACTGAGGTTGGGAGAATAAATTAAAATCAATGAACTGTCAGTTTCGCTCGAAGCGCGAAGCATTGACAACGATAGCAAGGTTTAGATTGTGAGCAACCAAAATTGTTTTGGCACTTTTTAATAAGCTGAAAAGATTTAAGATAAGACGGGACGCACTTTTCAATTAAATGTTTCATGACTTTTGTTTGCGCGGTGCAAATCGTAAAAAAAAAATTGAGGAATATTTCAGTCGTTAAATTACGACGTGGTTTGAGGAACTTTGGCAGTTGAATAGTATAGCTTTAGCGTCGCTACTGCTTGTGTCTGGCTCTGTCTCTGATGCTAAAAAAAATTGGAGGATGCTTAAGGTTCGCCTTTAACCGCGATAGCATTCAAAGATCCCTGATTGCTTCTCACGCTTCCAGGCAACTGCAGCTTATGTAACCGCAATGTTTACCGGGAAACGCTGGCGGCGAACGCTGTGAACGAAGGTGAGCTTTCTGGTAGAAACGCGGCCTCCTGCGTGGGCCGATCTTCTGTTATTGTTTCGCACTTTTACTATTCCAGTCGGAGAAGGTTTAACGTAAAAGGCATGCGCTGTTACTATTTTGTTTCATGACATATGTTTGTGGGCTATCATTTTCGAAATCCCGAGGAATAACTTTGTAAAAAATGTAACACAAAGTACAACTTTAGAGATGGAGGAAGAACTTTAGTGCTAGAATACATACGGCAACATTCGTTCCCACGACGCCGACGCCGAGCGCCGGACGTTAGACGCCGGACTTTCTTCGACACGGGGCCCTTAACGCTGTCACGTTAAAACAGCGGTGGCACGAAAACTAAGTATGCGCAACCGACTAGCCCCAGTCGCAGCACATTTAGAAAAAGTATCTACCTTGCATACGGCATAGATCAACGTATAACACGCATATTCTTAAACATATACGAAACATGACGGTAGCGCCAACGAAAAAAATTCGCCTGCAGTGTCCGTGTAATTTATAGCGCAATAAAACAAAAGCTCGCGCTTAAATACGACCTGTAGAGAAGCAACGTTTAAATACTGTCACCCAATAGACGTGCTCTTAAGAAATGCAACAATGCGTCTAAAGCCATCCGTGCCGACTTTGATGTGTACTAGCACTGTGCTTTGTTCAGACAACGGGCGATCGCTTCGTACAGAACGTACAGTCTTTATGAAGAGTGAGAAATAAAGTTTGTAGACGCATTTTCGTTAGTCCTCAGCACCCAGGAACAGAACGCTGAGCATAAGCCGCTTAGTGAAAGGTTGAAAAGGTTTGGCAGTAACCTTTACAGAATGACATCAAGGCCACGAAATCAAATCTACTAGTTATCGAGTATAGCAAAAAGTCACGATGTTTCGCGTGAACATCTCGCCGAGAGTTGGCGTTGGGGCGCTGGCTAAGCGCTGCAGAGTATCTTTAAAAAACAGAACTAAAAATGAATGAAATGTTAGAAGCTTGTAATATCGATCTGTTCATTCAGCACTGGTCAGAAACCCGGTGGCCGCTACAAAGCACTTACATAACTTTACTTTACTTCATTTAGTTTACTTCATTACATTCCGCCATTTCCAACTCAAGGTAACCTAGCCGGCACAACATTAGGTTCAATCGCTGACACTGTAATAGTTGCAAATAGCTGTAAGTGGTTAGAATGATGCATGCCTGTGATAGTGAAACAGCATGTGAGCGGAAGTAATTCTCCAGTGCAGAAGCAGGTCTCGTCAATCGCGTTAGAAAAATTGCAACACTGAAAATGTTGTTAAATTTGAGGGAAGAAGAACAATCACACAAGCTCGACGCTGATGGCACACCAATGAGAAATGTAATAAGCGAAACTAAATTGAAAGTTTCATGAACACCATACAAATGATGCGCACATACACCTGGGGCTCCAGGAAGGCCGAAATATCGTCATACAGATCGCGACATCGCCATTCAACGGCAGCGGTAGTGACTGCCCGTGGGGTATTATTTATAAATGAAATAAACATGACGCAATTCATTAACGCGCACCGACAAACGTGGAAGTCATAAACGTTATTCATAAGGGCTAATGGTTAATAAGTGTGATGGGCAGCTCCGTATGTTGTCAGTCGAAGGCGTCAGCTGCTCAGAATCGTCAATCGACACGGTGACACCAACAGAGATCGGTGATAAGGTACTGCCTTGGCGCTTCAGCATGCACATGGAACTAGCCCGAAGCACTGCCCTGACCGTACACAAGCGTTGTTCTTTTTGACCTAGGGAAATTGGAAAGCCCTGAAGTTCCTTTGGCTCTCTCTCTCTCTCTCTCTCTCTCTCTCTCTCTCTCTCTGTCTTGTGCATTCTGACATGGTAATAACCCGGGCCGTAAAGAGCCGCATCGTCTCGCAACATCCACTGCTAGAAATACGCGACTTGCGTAAACAAGTGTGCCGACGTCTCCACCGGACCCCTAATATGAACCTACGAACAGGGTCATCTCAGCTGCGGCATTCGCGCTCTCAATGTGTTCGCGCGAAATCCGCTCACACGTCTTGCGGCCGACTGGTATAGCCGCGCCCAGCGTAGTTAGACTCTGTCTCGGTGACTCCATGCACTGCAGCGAACGCTGTAGGGTTCGTCTAAGCCAACGTCTAATCGAAATCCGGATGCACGCTGCAGACAAAAGAGGAGTGGGACGTCGGCCATTGTGCGCCAATAATTCCTTCGTGAAGCTTCATTTCAATCTGATTCGCGATCAGTGGGGCGGGCAGTGGATGAGCCCTTTCTCCTGGCTTTCTTTGCAGGTTGGCGCTGACACCGGCCAGATATAGCCTTCGCTGCACCGCACGCAATTGGGTGAGATGCGGTGTAGAGTCCATTTCTGGGTTGAGTCGTAACTCGTCGTTTTCCGCCGGCTCCCCGCGTCCCCGATTAAACAGCTTGAGGTCGGGGAAACGATCGTTTTTACGCCTCCGGCGCCACGTAATGCTGCTCTGTAAGCGCGCACAGTGTGCGTGGTTGGTTCGGTAGTTTTTCCCGCTTAATCGACGCACACGCGAACTACGGCAGCCGCCATCGAAGCTTTGCGACGACGAGGGGCAAGGAGAGGTCATAAATATAAGGGTCAAAAATAAAATAGAAAAGAACCCTGAACAAAAAAGTTAAAGTATCGGATACTGCAGGTCCCTTCGCGGGTGTGCTATGAGATACAACGAGTTCGGTGTAAACTTCAAGAGTGAACCTCAAAATGCCGCCATCTTGCTAATGGTACTTTTCTTTTTCTTTTTTCTTTCTTTTTTAAATTTCCAATGCTGCCATATAAACTTCCTGAGTACCGAATGCTGAGTACAAAGGTCAATAACACATGCAAGGTGTTTCTGCGAGGACGCGAGTATTTCATAATGGTCGTTTTGATATAAAAGGAAGGTTCCTTCGGCAGTGGTGGCGACCGTGGAGTGACAAGTGATGCGTGGTATTTAGTCACTAATTAAGAAAAATACTTAAGTACCTTTTAGACCATAAGTTTCAGCGGGCTCATTGTAATTGGGAAATTGAAGCGAGCCCTCCCCGTACAGGCCGCATAACCTTATGTATCTGGAAACATGGCGTTACCCGAGAAATTGTGGCACGACGCATTTCGGCTACTACAGCGCGCGTAATTGAAACCGGGAAGCTGCAGCGAGCGCAAAGCCGCGCTCCTCGAGGGGACACTTCGCTTACGCCACCCAGCAGCGAGCAGTCAGCGGGCTGCGGCTCCTTGCTTCTCGCTGTCGCAGATAATAACGAATTTTTGCTACTAATTATCACGTATCACCCGTCACCTAGTAGTCGCCACCACTGACTGCATGTCTGCGAAGTAACTGTCATTTAATTTCAGAACGGCTATTTTTAAAATATTGTTTAAAGTCTCAAATACACGCCGTATAGTCAATCGATTGACAAGAACCAATATCTCAAGCTCAGAAACAGACCTCCAAAGACCTCAGTGGCAAAACTGTGGTGTTTATTTGCACCTCCGAAGGAAGCAGCTCCCCTAGCGTACTCTACGTTACTCTACTCTACTTTTTATTCCTTACCTGCCACACCCTATGTAGGGTAGCAAACCGGATGCGTAACGAGGAGGCAGAAATTCACGAATGGATTACACAGATACGGGGAAGTTTTCATGTACGTATACTAAAAACAGAGATAATTAGTGAGAATCACTGCTTTATCGTAAGGCCTGCGTAGCTTGCACGCTCCTTATTTTGATAACAGCAGAGTTGGTTCATTTTCGATTTGCTTCTAGTATTTACTACATGTTGTTAAGCAAACTGCGGCATGTGTTGTATGGCGGAATCCAGCGCGAAATCCCACTGTATTACATAAATTACTACTTCAATTGTCTAGTCTGTTGCAAAGAAAGAAGCCAGCATTTATCATACGGCTCAGTTAGCTGTTTTGTTTTAGGACCAGGTGAGGACATTGATGCTTTTGAATGATGAACAAGGACGATTTGTGCTGAGTCATGCGTCAATCTTTCTATAGCGCATCGGCACGTAGCGTGTAATCTTCTACTGGCTAAGAGAGGGCCGAAAGTCAAAAGCGCGCCATAGGTCGGCAAAATTACCTCAACTCACTCAACTCACTCACAATGTAAATTTATTTCTTGGGCCTCACTCGGGCTTATACTCACCAAAATTTTACTAAGCCGGACTCACTGGAATCACTCATCGAATCACTCGTCGGAATTAAACTCGGGCAGTTCTACTTGGCTTACACACTCTCACAAACTCAGGATTTCTCATGAATTGAACAGATCACTGATTAAAGGAGCTTCATACGAGGCTAACATATCGAACATACCGATGGGTTATATTAGCTAGACATTTAGGGAAAAAGTGTGCACAACAATATGATGATGGTGGTAATGGTGGTGGTGTTGCAGCAGGCGGGATTACCCTGGCGTGATGAGCCACCAATTGTTTGTTCTTCGTGAGCATCTCGTACGTTTAAACATAGAAGCAAGTTACTTTATTTATTGTGCATCGCAATGTCTTGTAAGGAACAAATGTGCATGACGTGCGATGTTTACAGCGCTGGAAGTTTTCCCCATAAGTATAAATAAAATGCGCTAGAGGGGTCCTTAAAAATTTGGAAATTTTTATTTGTGTGTTGGTGTACGACAACGCGAACGATGACTGCGTATTGACGTGCTTGATCGTTTCTATTGTTATGCACTCGTGCAATGTACGCGGCACTCTGCACCATGTTGCCGCCGTCGACGAAGCGTTAGCGATTGTTCTTTTTTTAGGTCGGCAAAATAAACAGAACTCACTCAAGCTCACTCACAAAATATATTCTTTACTTAGGGCTCACTCGGACTCAGTCTCACGGAAACTCTACTAAACCAGCCTCACTCGGACTCAGACTTACCCAAATTCTGCTCAGCTGGGTCACGCTCGGACCCAGACGCACCAAAATTGTGCTCAGCCTGGCTCACTCGGAGTTAAGCTCACAAGAATTGAGTTCAGTGGGGCTCACCCGGACTCAAGCTCACCAAACTGTACTCAGCCGGGCTCACTAGGACTCAAACTCACGGATCGCTTTGAGACTGAGTGAGTCGACTAATAAGTGATGTTGCCGACCTGTACGAAAAAAGCATGCGAATTGAGTCCCACGTATAATTTCTACAATTAACTCGAAGAGCGTTGTACGCTGCTTGGCTAAGCCCGAAACGCCCGTTTAACCATCGCACGTGACAAAAGCAGATTTGGCGTTCTGCTGCAGACGCGATTACCATTCACTGAGGAGGTGACGGCATTCATTAGCGACCGCAGTATTATGGTTGCGATAAGTCATGCAGCTGAACTCGTTGATATTGCTCCTCTAAGGCATACTCTTTTCCGCTCTCAGTGTTTATCTAATTTATGTAGCTTTAGTAAGAAGTTGAACTAATGGCCGAATTGGGAGCATCACCAGAAATGCTGATTTCGCGGAGCTCCTGGAATAGGTTTTCTTTCGCGGAACGCAACTGGCATGTCCGACTACGGAAGTGCAGGTGCCCCTGCCGAAGTGGCCGTATAGATACAACGTACATAACCATCGTCAACCCCAATTTTCGCACAATACACAACTCGTGAATGTTTCGTTCCTGCTAATCTCAAGTAACGTGCCAAATAACGAAAATATCAACACGCCAAACAAGTTCTGACGAAGATTTCAAGGGTTTCATTTCTGCTATCTCAAGTAACATAGAGAATGATGAAAATGCCACAACACTAAATAGTTAAGACGATGGTTATGGGAGTTTCATCGCTGCTGACTCAAATAACCTCCAGAGTGATGAAAATACCACCACGCTAACAAGTTCTGACGAAGACTTAGAGTGTTTCATTCTCTGCTGGTCTCAAGTAACATACGGAATGATGGAAAGACCACAGTGCAAAAAAGGAAAGGGGTATTTACCTAGATCATGAGCTATCAACTAAACCGGCCTCGCCGTATCACCTGCTCGTCTCCCGGCTAACTCAGTAGCATAAAACGACTTTGATAGCATGACGTTGCGTGACAAAGTCTAAAGTTAGGTCGGAAAAAAAAACGAGAATAAAAAAAAAGCAATAACACATGTAATGTGGTGACTGCAAATACATTTTCATCGTGCCACATAGCTTGCCGCCATTATTAAAGAAAACTAAATTTTGCACGTTTCCTGCCTTCCTCATAATAAAGTCCATATAGCAATAGTTTTGAGGGTTTTTGAACATACCTCCTGTGGAAAAATCTGAATGTACGTTTCTCGTCCCTCTCAATCAGTAACAAAATTCCCAGTTTAACTATCTTCTTGTGTTATGCAATCTCGAAATAATCGCTGTTTGCGCGAGAGAACGGTGATACGTTGCTCACAGCAGTGTGCATTCAGGTGAACCTCATTAGCGGCCTCATTATCGGAGTAGCTGCGGATCGCCTGGCAACATGGGTCACCGAGGCACGACGCTGCAAAGGAGGAGCGCGCTTACGACGTGCATCGGGCAATTATTTTCAACAAGAGCAGTGCCGACAAAATAATTAAAACGATACACGAGCACACGATACCAAAACTTGTTCTTCGTTCTGACAGTTCTTGTTTCTTTGTAACTATA
The DNA here is from genome assembly GCF_038994185.2 of Dermacentor albipictus. Taxonomy (NCBI): domain Eukaryota; kingdom Metazoa; phylum Arthropoda; class Arachnida; order Ixodida; family Ixodidae; genus Dermacentor; species Dermacentor albipictus. Next base: position 37,116,553 of record NC_091823.1, read on the forward strand.
TCAACCAAGAGAAAAGATAGGGGCCTCTAGATGGGGGCACCGGCTACTCTTCATCACAAGATTAAAAGTTGGAAGCCGAAGAAACTCTAAAGTCACTGAAGGAAAGCTAATAGCAACGATACATGCAAAGTTCCTCGCACGAAACAAATCTTTCTGCGGAGAAGTTCAGGCAAACGTAGTATGCGTCTAAGGGGACATCTTTCTTTTTTTTCTCTTGCTTTCTGAGGGTGCAAAAGATGCGAGAACGATCTGGACGCCAGAAATAAATAGATAAATGATGATATTAAAAAAATCGACAAGTATTTAATTACATCAAGCAAGGCTGAGCTGCTACCGACAAGGAATCCGAGTTGGGCTCATGCGTGCCGCACCCAGTGAGGACAAGGCTGAGGAAAGAAGCATACAGTGCAAGATCGCGAAACATGAGACATTTTGTGTGTGCGTTTGTGAATGTGCATGTGTTTGTCCGCATTCTCTCTAGAAAGTGAATTCATACACTCTCATGAGCAAAAACCAAACATGCAGACGTGCCTAGGAATGAACAAACAGAACGTAAGCTCAAGCAGAAAGAAAATTCCGATACCATAAAGCAAATAAATCAGTCCGCAAGCCTAAGCAGAGCCAACTCTTACATACATGCCATTGCCTCCTCCCCCCCTCCACCAGCACACACATTCATGGAACTCGGCAAGCAAAGCATGCACCCTTATATAAATATCCTGCGTGGAAGCTGGAGCTACATTATCCCACGAAATTGTGAAAGTTGTTCAGTCATTTATTGGAGGCGACGACGTTGCGAGCCCGCCCCGTGCGTTCCCTTATAGATGTGGAAATTCCAAACACTACGCGCTTGACTCTAAGCATGGGACATTCTCCGCTCGCGTTCGTGCTTCCACAATTTCCGCTGAGTAATCATGTGCGCTACGCATTTCCATGTTCGATTATTTATGCTGATGTCTTATTCCTGTGTCACACAGGGACGCCCACCTTCGCTCTTTCATCGCTCCGTGTGGTTTGTTTCTACAAACAGCTAAAGAACGTAACTGCCGCCTGTTCCCATTCTTTCCAGAACCTTACGTCGGACCGGCTTAGTATCGATCCCACGTGCTTCGGCAAAAGACGTCCTGACTAAAGTGCTTTCACTCCTGTTCGTCAGCGCACCACCACACTTATATGCACTTGCTGTAGGAGCGTTAGTAATACAGATCAGTTCATAAGGAGAACAGACAAAAAAGAAGTATAAGAGAATGTTCTCGGTGCAGAACGTATAAAAAGGAAGGACGAAGGATTCCCCGATGACTCAGTGTGTGGCCTCTTCAGATATACTGTTCTCTGGAGAGATGCAGCGGAACGCTGTGTGTGCTCTGGCGACGGCTGTTGGCGTCTTTGAGTGTGTTTGTTTGCTGGTCTGTCTGATGGCTGGATCGAGCCACATGGGAACTGAAACGGGCAGATTATTGCTCAAGTGCTCATGAAAGTAACGTTCGCGTATGTGTTTGCCGGAGGAGTAGCATCCACGTCTATATGCCATATTTGAGACATAGTTCCGACTCATGCAAGCTATTGATTATCAACTCTCTTGTACCAACTTAGTATAAATATTGATGTTCACGGAAAAGCGTCTTTTGAGGAGAATACGTTTTGGCGTCAAAAGGAACGAACAACTTCAATCTCATATATATATATATATATATATATATGTATATATATATATATATATATATATATATATATATATATATATATATATATATATATATATATATATATATATATATATATATATATATATATATATATATATATATATATATATATATATATATATATATATATATATATTGTGTGTATGATTTTGACTGTCATGACTTGATTGACATTAATGAGCATTGAGCACGACTTCTCCTTCTTGAATGCATTCATTTTACCCTTGCAGGCAACTTCGTTATTGTGACCTGTAAAGTATGCACTACCGCAGTCACTCTTGCGCTGTGGTGATGCCGCTCGCGACCTTCGGACCAACTGGAGTTAAATGAAATATATGTTTTACGGACAATTAACGCTCGGTACTACATTATGAATGCTAAGCAGTAACTCTTCTTATTTATGGTCCTTTCTGTCTTGATCTTTGAGCGTAACTGGCTCTGTTCACTCTTCTACACGCTGTACACCTTCAGCTGCAACAACTCCAGGTGGCATAACTCACGTTGTTCTTTATCGAATAAATATAAACTCACATATCCTAGTGTGTGTCTATAGACCTGTATTAAACCACTTAACCTACTTATAGGCTGGTCCTGTTCACTAACAATATCTGTGCGATGTAGATTATCAAAACTTTTAATAAACTGTATCTTTACTCTACTGTGGGCCATATGCCTCCGAAAGGGTGGTTCTCAGTTTTTGAATAAAAAATGTTTTTTCCTTTTCCTTTCTTTCTTCTATTTTTACATTACATGGACATGTCGGATAGTTATGTATATACCAAGTATACACTATTTTGTATTAACGCTGCAGATGTTCAAGCTACAATTTTAGTTCCGTGCATAAGGCCTTCTCTCTCTTTCTATTAGGTAGTTTATAGTGTCTTCGATAATGTTTGCATCCTTTAGTCACTGAATCGATATCTAATCTTCTGTTCGGCGCAGCACTGATACATTTCGCATCGTTCTCAATGTTTTAGTCGTATTCAGGGACCATAGAAAAGTAGGCACACTGGCTGCTTCAAGCAATAGCTCGTCTTTCCACGGCCATACCACATCATCCACTTTGCATCTGTTTTACAACAGGGCTATTCCATTATGACTCAGTCCCTTAGAGACGGTGTCTGCCGGGGTATTACACAAAATGCGACAAAAATCAGGCGAGGCGCATTTTTTTGACGTCACGCTACCGACAATCTCTTGGCGTATTTTATCGTAGTATGCCATCCTAGAAAAAACCTAAATATTTGAGGACGTTCAAGCCACGTTGTCGTCCCAGGAAAGTCATGGCTGGCTGCTTTGCGACCTCGTGCTGGTTTCTTTCATTTATTCCTGCCTTTGTCTCTGAAAGTAAAGTGAAGCTAGTAAGGAAGTGCCTTTGCTGTTTTCGCTGCAAAGTTGGTTCATATGGTCTATTCTTGGCATCTCTAAGGGCACATGTCCGCTTTCAGCTCCGGGACTCCTTTAGTAACGTGTAAACAGCCAGGGTAATGCTAACAGTATTAGGCTAAGTGGTATGAATCGCCCCGACATCCGAGCTAAGCTTGAACCTCCGAAGCCCTGAACTTGTTTCTACGGAAGCCACTGAGTTAACCTGGTTAGTAACAATTTAGAATTTCGAACTATAGTGTTGCCGAACCAATAAAGTGTGCAAGGACCTACCGACGTTTTCTAGAAACAATCACAACAGCAACCACTTTATTTTTCTTAAAAACCGTTATTGTGGTGCTACATAAGGGGTGCGTTTTACATAACGCAGGCATTCACAGTAGTTGGAAAAGTTGACCTGCAGGCTACAGCGGCGATATGGTGGAGAAGGGCGTTCCAGTCAGTTGCTGTTCGTAAAAAGAATGATTGGGTAAACACAGTGGTACGGTCAAGTGGACGTGAAAGTCATTGAGTAACCCAATAAGTTGGGGGAAAGCATTACGTCACGCAGCTAGCCTCGGCAAGCGAACGTTCCGTGAAGCCCATACACTTGCTCAGTGGTGGTTCAACACGTGACCCCTTGCGTCGAAATCACGGAGCAAGAATCGAGATTTGCTCAGATGTTTGGTTTCCAGTAGCAGCTATGCCAGTAGTTTTTATTCAGGGCGTGATTGTTCAGCTACCATGCCGTGGCTCTACCTGCAGAGCGAGAACACTAAAACCAACCGCGCAATTCGACGTAAGATCACGTGTCAGGCCACTAGGTTTGACTTCAATCCTGATGCGCGATGCTCCCTCCTAACGTATTCCTTCATACATGCTTGAAGCCGATGACCGATGCGAGAGGATATGTGTGGTGGAAGTGCGCAAACGTATGGTTCCTGTCTAAGTGTTGAATAAAAGCACCAGTGAAACAAGGCAAGGCTGGCGATGGGATGGCGAGTAGAAGGATTAGACAAACCGGGCTGATATTTTAGAGGTGATATGCTAACGTTGTAGAAGTATGATAGATGAACGAATTTGGTGGCCTTCTTTTGTACAGCTTCGAGAACATTTGTTAAATATGCTTGATGAGGGTTCCAGATGGCCGATACATATTCCAGTTTAGTTCTGATAAGCGAAGTGTATACTTGTAATTTAAAATATTGTGGGGCATCCTGTAGGTGACGCTTTAAGAAGCCTAGTCTTCTATCAGCTGGTGATATTAGGTTATTTATATGAAAACGTCAGAATACATCGTGAGAAATAGTGACTCCTAAGTATTTACATTGACTATACAAAGTCAACTGCGGAATTAGAAATTGTGTGCTGAAAAAAGTGTGTGGCGTCGGTGAAAAGCCATATACTTCGATTTGTTAAAGTTTAGTGCCATGAGCCACCGCAAACGCCAATTTTGCATGGGGTTTAGATCTGCCTGTAGGGATTCTCCGTCAGAAAGGCTTGTTACTGCGCTGTAAATAATACAGTCATCTGCGAACAGGCGGATGTCACAGGATAGATGCTGGGGTAGGTCGTTAATGTAAATGAGAAATAACAACCGACCGAGGACGAAATTCTGTGAGACTCCGGAGGTGACTGGAAATAGGTCGGAAGACTGGCTATACTTCATTTAATCGACACAGCAGCCTTATTGTAAGAAGTTGCCGCTATTTTGATGAGTTAAATGGGTGCTTTGTGAGCCACAAGTCGACTCACACTTTCCTATTGATTGTGCCTGCTGCTTGAGTACTCCGTGAATTCAGCGAAAACTTGTACACCAGTCTACCACGGCACGTTCCACCCAGAAGACCTTGGAATTTGGAACTGACCTTGGAATTGAAAGACCTTGGAATGCCACCTTGGAACTTTCATCTACCTGATGATCATAGGGAAGCATTGCCTCTCCTACCTCGTCGCTCCGAACTAGTCCGAAACAAAGTGGTGAGCTCGCCCTATTTGCAAACCCTGCTCAAGTCTAAGCTTCTGCACGCATGAACCAACACTATATACTCGGCGATTTGTCAGTTCAGGAGCTGCGATGAGGAGTTAAACTTTCTCCGTCATCTGCGGCATATCGCATCACAATATGCGATTGTGCAGACTTTAGGCGACATTAACGCCGGCGACTGACAGAAATCGCGCTGTCGGCCATGGCTGGCGACCAAAGAAGAAGCTACGAACAGAGACCGACGTCCACACCCTCGAGCACGACCGGCCCAATCCACCGAAATGACTGGCTATTGGTGAAGTTCGTTTCTGCTCGCACCTCCATCGCCACGTACAATAATGTTCAGCGTTTTCAGGCGTCTTGCGACGCTGGTTGGTTCCCCAACTTTGTGATCCTGCGGTCGCGGTGCTGAAGAATCGATCAGTGAGTGGCTTTACGAAATCGGTCGCTATGCGACCAATTTGTTTGTACCGACAGAGCGAGCGCATTCACTGCTGTTGTTTCCTAAATACACCTGCCCGCGTCACCAGTTTCCGAGTACCAGTCCCTCACGTGAAAAGGCCTGAACAAACCTCCCGGCACGCAAGTAGCACAAAAACGCGGTGGTTGGTGCGTCCGGCACCAAATTTCACATTGCTGCGCGAAGTGTGTCTTACTCTGCTGTGTCTCCTCTCGTTCTTGCCAGCGACCGCACTGGGTCATCCCTCTCATCGAGTCCTCGCTCTCGCTCAAGGCGTGCCCGCCGTGGTTGCTTAGTGGATATATGGTGTTGGGCTGAGGTCGCGGGATCGAAGCCCGACCACGGCGACCGCATTTCGATGGGGCGAAAGGCGAAAACACCGGTGTACTTAGAATTAGGTGCACGTTAAAGAACCCCGGGTGGTCCAAATTTCCGGAGTCTGCCACAATACGGCGTGCCTCAAATCAGATCGTGGTTTTGGCACGTAAAACCCCATAAAATATTTTTTCCCTCAAGAAACGTTTGTTGCGCTAGAAGCTTCTCCAACGTTGTCGCCAATTCGATAGCCAGACAGCCTTCTTTGACAAGGCTGGTATACGCGACGTGAATAGTGCGTGGATCATTCTGGAATCTGCGACGGCCGCGCTTGCCGCCGTCGACGACGTTACAGAACTGCTACTTTGCTTCTAGAACGCATGCTCACCCTCTTAGCCGCTCCGTTCCTCTCAATTATATTTTTCTCCCAGTGTTTCTGTAGCCGCGCACAGTCACAGACTGTTGGCGCGGAGCACACATGCGCTTGCATCAGCTGTGCTTCGATGCTCCGACTGATTGCGCGCGACGTCGTACCTAGACATCACCATCCTGCAAGCGGCGCTCCCAACCAATCCGGACGTGCTTGTTTAGGCACCTCCAGAAAAAATATCATCCCTGGCTAATACAGCTCTTCGCCGTTATACCTATCGACGAGGGCACATTGTTGATCTTGCTTCCGGTGGCCTTTGCTTCGTAGGCTATAGCCACTGTTACAACGTTATCGCAAGACGCGCCTGCGTGTGTAGCAGCGCTCCTGAATGTTGTCGCCGATTCTATAGCGAAATGACCTCGTCTAATGAGGCCGCGTGCTCTACGCGAATAAGGCTGTACACTCTGGAACGTACGGGAGTACTATAAGGATTATACTTAAGGATTAGAATGTACGATGAGTAACGTATAAATAGCCGACGTACTTGACTCGTGTAATCAGGATTGGACGACCGACGACGGCGCTTGCCGCTATCGTAATGTTTTGAGTGCCACGCCTCATATTACATACAATGCATTGGTTACGCATCTTCTTTGATTGCTGTAAGGACCCTTGGAAATCATCTTCTGTTACTGCTGTCGCTTCCTTTTTTAAGTTTCGTAACATCGCCAAAGTTATACCCTCAGAGCATCAGTAAGCACTCGGGTAAGACGAAAACAAAGTCGCAGGGTGTTAGAGCTGGCGAGTACGGAAGGTGTTTTAGCACAGTCATAAAATTTTGGGGGAAAATTTCGCCTGCTATCATTGCAGAGCGCTCAGTGGCATCATTCTCGTAGTGCAGAATCCATCGTCCCTCGTTCGACAAATTTGCTCGCGCGCGGTGACGCGGAGAACATGATCTCTCAGACGCTTCAGGACCTGCACGCAGGAAGCTACGTTGACGGTTTGAACTCCAGGTTCACATTTGCGGTGCTCAATTGCATGGCAGTCGAAAAACACGGTCAGCGCGACTGTGATCTTTGCTCTATTCCTCCGCGCATTCCTTGGCCTCGGCTCGCGTTTCTTTTTCCACTCCTTGTCTTCAGCTCGATGTCGCATTCGTAAAACCAAGTATGACGCTCATGACGTCAATGACGACCCTTTGCAAAAGTTCATCGCTATCGTCTTAAGTTTCCCAGTCAATGCAACATTCTTTTCGTCGCATCCTTTGCTCAGGAGTCAGCCGTTTCGACAGCATCTTAGTGCAAACCGTTCCCACTTCCAGATTTTCAGCCACAATCCGGTCAAGGGACAAATTTCCCAAAATACCTCTTGCTTCTACTATTATTCTAACAGTTATTCGGCGGTCACTGATCTCAATTGAATGCACAGTATGGGCATTTTCATCTTCGCACTGGGTGGAGGGGTGTCTTGATCTTGCATTTACGTTGGAGGTTTTTCTGTCTTGCCCGAAAACACTGCACCCAAGTGGACACAGCTATTCATTTTAGGGAATCCTTTCCATAGGCCTGTTGCAACAGCTGAACTTCTGCACCCGAATTTCACGAGGAATTTTATATTGATCCGTCGTTCCATCTGTTTGTCGAGCCTCACTTCGGCTGACTAAAAATGGGTCGAAAAAGAAGTTCCCGCTTAAAATTCGACCTGGCAATGTACAGCAGTCCAACAAGTACTAGGGGGCAAATCCGGCCCTTTAATATGGAAAAAGTAAGAGATCGGTGCCGCTAAACACCGCTCCCATTTGTTGCCGACTCACTGTATGCACTTTATATATATATATATATATATATATATATATATATATATATATATATATATATATATATATATATATACACACGAGAGTGGGAGGGGAACCGCGGGTCTATGTGTATATATATATATATATATATATATATATATATATATATATATATATATATATATATATATATATATATATATATATATATATATATATATATATATATATATATATATATATATATAAACACACGAGAGTGGGAGAGGAACCGCGGGTCTCGATTTTGTTAATCATGCCCAGACAATGAAGCCAGGGAAAGCATCGCGGAAACTAGCTAGAGTTGAACGTGACATGTACAAAATAAACAAAGGGAAATGAAAGTGGACGAACAGATAACGTGTCATCGGTGGGAGCCAATGTCCACTACATTTCAACTTTATTTGACGAAGCGTACCGTGTAATTACATGAACTGCTTGGAGACCCGTAGCCAAAGGCTAGTAATGGGTCAAATAATGAATTACCGTGTTTGATGCCAGTCTTGATTTTAGTACAAACGCTGAAAACAATCATCAGGAATATTTACGCTAAGCTCACTGAGGTTAAATATAAGGGGGGGAAAGAAACAAACATTGAGAACCTCAAACCCTCAAGCGCAATATACCAGAAGTTGGTTAATAGGGGTAGCTTGAAATACTCTTTGAGAAATCACCCACTTGAAAGCTGTAGTCAGACAAATTAAAATATACTTAGGATGCATATATAGGGTGTTCCAGCTAAATTTAGCCAGAGCTTAAATATATGCAAATGCCACGTAGCTGGACAGAGCAAAGGTAATGTTGTTTGCTGCCGCTTGGAGATATTCAAACTATTTGTTTCTCATTTTCATTTTCAATTATAGGTGATTAACCTTAACTAATTAATCAGCTTCTCAAATATTATAATTGGATGAAAATTGTCAATGAGTAAATTGAAGACAGACATGAAAACGTTCCGGTACAGTTTTCTGTTGCTCAATACGTGATACATTAAAGTGTTTTTCTGAGCGTAAACGAAGCCCGCGAATACGCGCTAAGTGCCTCGAGTGGCCAGTCACGCTGCAATTTTCCGTGAATTTGCGGGCTTCTTTCACGCTCGGAAGAACACTTTTATGTGGCACGTATTGGAAAACAGAAAGCTGTATCGGGAGTTTTTCATGTTGCTCTACAATGTTCTAATTGACACTTTTAATCTAAATATAATATTTGAGTTGTTTAATTAATTAAGGCTAATTATCTCATTCGACGCAAAAAAAAAGAAAACAATCTGAGTATCTTCAAGCGATGGCAAAGAACGTTACCTTTATTCCGTCCAGATACGTGGCATTTGCGTATTTTTAAGCTCTTGCTAAAGGTAGCTGACATAATCCTAATCCATAAGAAAGGGGACGCCAAAGACTTGAAAAATTATAGACCGATCAGCTTACTGTCCGTTGCCTACAAAGTATTTACTAAGGTAATTGCAAATAGAATCAGGAACACCTTAGACTTCTGTCAACCAAAGGACCAGGCAGGATTCCGTAAAGGCTACTCAACAATAGACCATATTCACACTATCAATCAAGTGATAGAGAAATGTGCAGAATATAACCAACCCTTATATATAGCTTTCATTGATTACGAGAAAGCGTTTGATACAGTCGGAACCTCAGCAGTCATGGAGGCATTAAGGAATCAGGGTGTAGATGAGCCATGTGTAAAAATACTGGAAGATATCTATAGCGGCTCCACAGCCACCGTAGTCCTCCATAAAGCAAGCAACAAAATCCCAATAAAGAAAGGCGTCAGGCAGGGAGATACCATATCTCCAATGCTATTCACAGCGTGTTTACAGGAGGTATTCAGAGACCTGGATTGGGAAGAATTGGGGATAAAAGTTAATGGAGAATACCTTAGTAACTTGCGATTCGCTGATGATATTGCCTTGCTTAGTAACTCAGGGGACCAATTGCAATGCATGCTCACTGACCTGGAGAGGCAAAGCAGAAGAGTGAGTTTAAAAATTAATCTGCAGAAAACTAAGGTAATGCTTAACAGTCTCGGGAGAGAACAGCAATTTACAATAGGCAGCGAGGCACTGGAAGTCGTAAGGGAATACATCTACTTAGGGCAGATAGTGACGGCGGATCCGGATCATGAGACGGAAATAATCAGACGAATAAGAATGGGCTGGGGTGCGTTTGGCAGGCATTCCCAAATCATGAACAGCAGGTTGCCATTATCCCTCAAGAGAAAAGTATATAATAGCTGTGTCTTACCAGTACTCACCTACGGGGCAGAAACCTGGAGGCTTACGAAAAGGGTTCTACTCAAATTGAGGACGACACAACGAGCTATGGAAAGAAGAATGATAGGTGTAACGTTAAGGGATAAGAAAAGAGCAGATTGGGTGAGGGAACAAACGCGAGTTAATGACATCTTAGTTGAAATCAAGAAAAAGAAATGGGCATGGGCAGGACATGTAATGAGGAGGGAAGATAACCGATGGTCATTAAAGGTTACGGACTGGATCCCAAGGGAAGGGAAGCGTAGCAGGGGGCGGCAGAAAGTTAGGTGGGCGGATGAGATTAAGAAGTTTGCAGGCACGGCATGGCCACAATTAGTACATGACCGGGGTTGTTGGAGAAGCATGGGAGAGGCCTTTGCCCTGCAGTGGGCGCAACCAGGCTGATGATGATGATGATGATGATGATGATGATGATGAAAGGTAGCTGGGGCACCCTGCACAACTACGGGAAAGGGGGACACAGGTGAAAACAGTGTCATGGTAACACAATGAAAAATAATAAAATCTTCATCGCTGGAATATTGAAGTTGTGTTCTTCTAGTTCTATAGTGGTAAAGAATTCTATGCTTTAGCGCCATTAACTAGGATTCAATGCTCACGCGTAGGAAGGAAAGAGAAAAGCAAAAGGCAGGGAGGTTAACCAAAATAATGTCCGGTTGGCTACCCTGCACCGGGAAATGGGAAAGGGCAATACAAAGATGCCAGGGAGAGAGAGGAGGGAAGGAAAGAAGAAAATTAGCGGTGAGTTCGCTGAAGCGTGTGTTATAATAGTAATTGCTCTAATAGTCACAGACGTTCACACATGCCCGTCGTCCTCGAGAAGCACAAAAGTGACTTCACCGCTTTCATGGGCCGACAACGCTTTCCGTGCAGCACCTGCACGGAAAGCGGCCCATTCTCTAGTTTTTGGAAAACGTTAGCAAGTTCTCGTCTTTCTGGGGCATATCGTGGACCGTGGCACAGCAGGTGGTCGATATTTTCTTCGGTGCCGCAGGCCTCGCATGCTGCACTGTCGGTCACTCCAATTACGCACAATTCACGTACACTGTGAATTAGAGGCTAGGTAAAGTGATAGGACCCAATTGTGGTCACACGGAACAGCGTCCGAAACCGGGGCATGGGGAGAGGGTGACTATGTCTCGCTATACTGTTGCAGACCAGAACAGTTTTTAGCAACATTGAAATCAAGTGGCAGTACGGGCATGTTAGGAAACATCGGTTTCCAAGGAGGATATATGTCGGAGTGTGCGATTATTTTTGTGGATTTATTTCGTTACTTTTATTTTACGCACTGCTCAAGATAGGTGGTGCAAGTCCACGCCCATGATTCGTTGCAGTATGTGAAATCGACGGTATAAATGCGAAATATTGGGTATATACGCTCTCGTTGTCAAAGCGATTTCAAGCGTTCATAGATAATTACAGCCCACTAAAAGACTACTACATAACGTGTTGATGTGGTTCCTCTAGTGTAAATTACAATCGCTTGTGTGGACGAATACGTGCACTTGAGCAAATTGTCATTAAGGTTATATGAGCTACAAATACATCCACAGGCTTGTATCGCGAGTGAACAGTCGTGCTTTCTTTCCTGCATTAATTCTGTTGGTTTAATTTCGGCAAACCACCTAGAAGTTCGATTTAACTCTGCGTTACTGTGCCCAACATCTTGGACATAAGCTCCTCTCGCTGTTATATCTAAATCACCGGCATGCATCAGCATTTGTGCAGATCTTAGCGAAGGTACCAAAACTGATCCTCAGGGCACACCTGTGAGAAGTATAGTTCAGGTGCCGACATGGATTTATTCATTAAGACTATACCTGACAACAGTATTGTAAAAAATCTTCCGAGCTATTCCGCAGGCTGTATTCGAGTTTATCAGGACGTGGTGATCCATGGTATCGAACGCTTCTTGAGGATAAGAAACACCAGTGCGACAAGCATGGCACCTAGTGCTGCGTAAAGTACTTGGATGAGAGACAAGACTGCAGTAGATGTAACAAAAATTTTTTTGCTAAAACGAGCGATGCTGTGGACATGTTTCGTTGTACTTTCTAGAAATTTATAAATTCGTGTCGCAAGAATATTTTCATGTTAATTAGGATACTCGGGACAGACATCTGTCGACAGAAAGAGAGAGATCTGAGCTGTTGATCCCCCTTAAATACTGGTGTGGCCTTGGGTGCTCTCAGCGACGATGGGTATGCACAACCGCTTAGCAAATGGTTGAAGATGTGGCACAATGTTGCAATACGTACGCTTACCGCCTTTACAGGCGATAGCAAGTTGGTTTTCGCACTGGTTCGTGTCATCCTGTCGGAAACCTCTAGTGCAACATGTGCCAAATTAAGCACAAATAAAACAAAGGATCCGACCAAGGACGCAGACCTGGGGAGACGACAAACCTGGGAGGCAATCGTTCTCATTCGCCGAGCGCCCACTGGACGGTATGACGAAACCGCACGGCAAGGAACACAGGCACAGGATTCACCAAGACACGTAGTGGCTGCCTATTGCTAGCGCCATGAGTCAAAGTGCCCCTTGTCGCGGAGGAAGAGCATGTACGTCAGTGGCCCCGTTCGCAGAAAACACGCTATAACGCACGATACCTTGTTTATACAAAGGTACCTTGAACAAAAGAAAGCAAGCAACTTGCTGCTACGTATAATATAATGAACGGCTAAACTGTGGTAATTTCCAATGTTATAATAGTGGTAGAAAAATGGGAGCTAACTGAAAATCATAATCTCTGAAGTTTTCGAGTTAACCCCGGACAATTTAGGGGCTGCCACGAAAGCCATACAAAAACATTTAGTCTCTTAGTTCCATAACTGCAAGCAAACTGCTTGCTTGTGGCAGACGTGAAATAGGCGAAAGAATAACGCGAGAATACGCACGCGAGAGAAGCGAAGCGCGTACGAGCGCATGTCAAATACACTGGGTCTTTCAAGCGCAAGCCACGTGAAACGTTCCGACGCTGTCTTCCCAGACCTCGCTTCACCCCGACTGTTATCGGCACCTAGGCATAGACTGGAAGGGGCTGGCCGATCTTTTGAGGCTGGCCTGGAAGTGCGCCAGGTGCGTGTACGTCGAATCGAAGCCCTTGCACGTGTGTCGTATGTCCCAGTTGTCCATGTCGAGGTCGAAGAGAGCGGCGCAACGGTCCAGCGGGAAGGTCCTAGGCTCCTTGGTTACGGCGGCGCGAGACACGATGGCCTCCACTGTGTCCATATCGTGGAACAGGTAGAACACGTTCGGCCGGTCTGAGCGCGGGTTGACGACGAAGCAGTCGCTGCCCAGCAAGTAGCGGCATGGTTCTTCCTTGTTGCCGCACACGTCGGACACTTTGCCCCTAGCGCGCAGGCCACTCAGACTGGATTTGTTGTCGTAAGGGCCAAATCTGGACCTCACACCGAATAGCCCCGCCACCGACACCTTCAACGGGGACAAACTGTAGCCGCTGCACACCTGGGCGAACAAGAGAGGAGACCAAAGTTCGCATTACTTGCTTTAGCAACGACAGACTCGGTCGTTCGCTGTGTCGGTTACATTGCGTTATTCATTATTTAGTTGGGGAGGTGGTTGGCTGGTTAGTTAAATTAATCAGTCATTTCGTTAGGTCAGTCAATCAGTTATTTATCCGAAGAAGGTATATTTATAGGAACATGGAAACTTGAGGCGATCAAAAGTGGACGAACAACTAGCTTATCAACAATGACTAACAAGAGAAGCTTCAGCCTTGAGCCAATGCTTTGACGGAGGACCCGTCTTTGCCTGAGCCATGACGAAGACAAGTTCCTTCATCAAAAACCTTCGCTCCATGCTTGATTTTCTCTTCGTCGCCCAGTGTTCATCAGTCGGTAGGTCAGTCGGTCGGTACAACCTTTATGTCGCATTCATTCAAGGGCGCTCCAGGAAGCGTATGTACTGTTAGAGGCTCACGGGAACTCGGTGAAAAACTTGCGCTCTACCTGCCCCTCCTTACAGTCTTCCGTACGTTTGTCTTGGTTCACTGTAGTAGAATAAACGACGTTACTCTCACCAGAAGCAGTTGATTTTGTCATAGACAAATTTTATCTTCTATTCGATCACATCTACAGTGCTCTCTCTCTACCTGGGTTATACCGCCGCAGAGGCCCACTAATTCATGGTGGACCCCAGAACTCACTCTTGAACGCAAACGCATCCATTCGCTACGCCGGCGCTACCAAATAACTACGGGTCCCTTACTCCGTCAAACCTTTGAAGACCATCATTATGACGCTCATGCTAACTATAAAAATGAGCATAGATCGCGCGAAACGTGCTGCCTCTAAATCTATATATGATCTGACTTGCCCAAACCTAATATTTTCGGTTTACGTTTTCGTGTATTTTTTTATTAGCTTCCCATTGGCAATCAACTCTACCCTCCCCCTCCAACCCGATGGCCGTTTTACGTCAAGTGTGCTTGATTCTGCCCGTTTTCTGCCCAACGCACAAATATCTATGGACCCCTATATGACGATTACCACACCCGCCTACGCATCGCAACTACCATGCCGCACAAAACCACAGAAAAAGACCTTCCATTCACTACTGGTCAAATTGAACATGCACTCAATTCTGGCAACATAAGTGCTGCACCTGGTCTTGATGGGCTCACTCTTTCCATGCTAAAAACCAACTTTTTCCTATCATCTGACCTTTCTCCTCTTTCTTTTTATTCACTGTTTAAATTTACCTTACTTCCCCACCCTTTGGCGTAAAGGCCGTATTATTTTTATTGCAAAACCCAAGGACATTCTCGACTCTCCGATCGCCCCATTGTTATGAAATCATTATTCGGTAAAATACTCGAACGTTTATTAAATTCCCGCTTTTATTATTTTCTCTATTCCAAGACCTCCTTCATAAGAATCATTTCTGTTTTACCCATTGAAAGAGTGAGCCCATGGCATGATATCGCCTTAAGAAAACACTTGACACTTACAAAGACAAAAAACTACACGGCATCCTCATTTCTTTGGACTTTCAATGCGCTTTTCACAGCGTTTGGCACCCTGTGGTTCTCCGCTTTTTAGGTTCGCACAACTGCCCCCGTAATTTGCACCACCTTACGTACCACCCTACGTAACCGCACAGCTACATTCCGCTCGCAAGCCGGCGAGCTATCCGCCGCACCTAAGTTAGGCTGCGCCCTAGGTTCGCCTATTAGCCCGCTCCTTTGGAACATTCTGATACATGGTCTACTTGAACTTTTCTTTCATTCAGACGGTGTTCTTTCGAGGCTTATGCCGACGACACTGTCGGCATAGGGCGCGGTAGTTGCTACACGCATCTCACGTTCAATGATCACCTAAACTATACCTACGAACCAAGTCGGGTCTCTGTCATAATATATGGTACGCGGGAGTGCGAAGCCTAAACATATGAAGACAGTGCGCCGTGCGGTGGCGAAGAGGACCGTCATCATCATCGACACCGATTTGGGAGCGCCGGCAGTGGCGCCTCAAAAAGCGTGGCGCGAGAGTGTGGCCCGTGGCTCGTGGCGTGAGCAGTGCGCGAGGCTCGGCGGTCGACGGAAAGCGGCTTCCTCGCTGGGCGTCTGGCCCATAGGAGCTATCGCCGACCGCGCCAATACGCCACGCCCGGCTGTCGCCCGCTGTCGCCCGCTGGGAGGTTACCTCGCCCCACTCTTCCGCTGGGCACTGGTCCAGGAGGGCTGGCGGTCCGGAACCAGGGCACTCGAGCGTTCGGATGAGCGGCCACAGGGCTACCCCGCCAGCTGTGGACGCGACCCGGTAACTGCGGCCGGCTACCTGAGCGCCGCGAGGTGGTCCGACCCGGCCGTCCAACCCGGCCGACCGTCCCGGCCGTCCGACCCAGCTGTCCGACCCGGCCGTCCAACCCGGCTGTCCGACCCAGCCGATCGTCCCGGCCGTCCGACCCAGCCGTCCGACCCGGCCGTCCAACCCGGCTGTCCGACCCAGCTGTCCGACCCGGCCGTCCTACACTGTTGTCCGACCCCGCTGGCCGGCATCGGTTCAACGAGGTCTAAGACACGGCGACAAAAGCTACCGCCGGAACTGTATGCCTGTCGTAATCCACCGATATATATAGTGCATGTCGCCTATGAGGCATTTTGGGACATTGTGACGCGTGTGTGCCATTATCCGTGTTATGTATGTAAATACATGTCTGATGTGTGTTTTTGCTTTGGCGTACTGCTTCTCCCCTTTTCTGGAGTGATCCGGCCCAATAACATCACAAACTGGCGAGCCTGCCAGGATTCACTCGTAAATACAGTGAAAGGGGGCAGTTTCGCTTGAGCGCAGACACACATTAGTAGACGGCACCATGGATTTAGAGAAAATCACGGCTATAGGTCTCCAAATAGGATTGTCAGGCGCAGAACTTCGCAGATGGATTGAGGCCGAACAGGCAAAACAAAGGGACGAGAGAGCTGCGGAGCGAGAGGCAATCAAGGAAGCTGACGAGAGGCAGCGCGAGATTCTCCAACTAAAGCTGCAGCTTCAGGAAGGAGCTCGTAATATGCCGGCAGCGGCTTCTGAAATTTTGACTGCACCCAGCACCTCCTCGTCATCCCTCAACCCACAGAAGTTACTTCCTTTGTTCGACGAGAAACGCGATGACTTACACGCGTATATACAGCGATTTGAGCGCGTAGCAACAGGACAGGACTGGCCACAAGAAAAATGGGCTCTTGCTTTGAGCATGTGTCTGACTGGGGAAGCGTTAACTGTGATCGGTCGGATGACTGCCACCGATTCATTAGATTACTCGAAGGTAAAGAAAGCTTTGCTACAAAGGTTTCAATTCACGGCTCAAGGCTACCAAAAAAAGTTTCGTAAAGCACAAGCAGTAGAGGGCGAAACTGGAAGACAGTTAGCAGCAAGAATTTCAGCCTATTTTGACCATTGGATTGAGATGGCTAATGTGCCTAAAACATATGAAGGTCTACGAGATCACATGATCTCTGAACAGTTTCTGCGTTGTTGTGAGCCAAAGCTAGTCATTTTCTTGAAGGAGCGAGAGTGCAAATCCCTTGACGAATTTGCTAGCTTGACGGATCGCTTTCTTGAAGCGCAGAACTGGACAAACCTAGGAAAGGGTCCCGATAACGCAAAGGATTTTGATGGAAAAAACATTGAAGCTCCCAGGAAACCACAACTTATGTGCACCCTTTGTCATCGGTTTGGACATTTGGCTCCTGACTGCCGTGCCCCACCTAAGCGTATGCTGAAGTGTGAATTGTGCGACAGAACGGGACACACAGCTGAAAATTGCCGAACTGGGTACGGGGACAACAAACCAAGTTCAGCGTGTGTACTCGCCAAATCTCAACCAGTCCGAACTCGTCAAGTGAATGAATCAAAGCGTCCAGGAAAGAAGACTCGCCGATCAAGCGACAGCGATGACAAGAACCCTGGGACTGCTGTAACTTTTCCCATCGACGGGATGCCAGTGGTTGAAGGCCGGCTGCTGGGAAGAAGTGTTCGTGTATTACGAGACACCGGTTGTAATACCGCAATTGTCAGACGAGAACTCGTTCCCAGAGGTGTATATGACGGCAAGAACGAGCAACGTTGTTCTTCTGGACGGCTCAACCAGCCACCTACCTGAAGCTGTCGTACAAATGAACACGCCGTACTTTACAGGAGAACTAACCGTGGCATGTATGGACGAGCCCCTCTACGACGTAATTCTGGGAAACCTTCCAGGTGTCAGAGGACCATATGATCCAGACTCTAACTGGAAACCTCCCGATGCTCCCAACCTGGAGTCGTCGCCGATAGAAATGAAGCTGAATAAGGCGCCTAGGAAGCCTCAGCATGTATCGAGCGTGGCTGAAGCCCGAACTGAAGAACAAGGCAAGATTCGTCCCGCGTGCATTCCGACAATCGTCTTACGTGGCGTGACAAAAGGACAACTCATTGAAGAACAGCGGAAAGACCCGACGTTGAAACATATTTTTGCGAAAGTAAGCAAGTCATTTAACTCGGGAAAGGGCCACAGCTACGAGTTCGTGGAAGAAAAAGGATTGTTGTATCGCCTTTACCACCGGGCCACTGGCAGAACCTTTAAGCAGGTGGTCATACCAAAAGCATTTAGATCTGGCATATTAGAAGGGGCACATGGAAACATCATAGAAGGGCATAAAGGTATCAGGAGAACAACCAATCGTATCCTACAAGAATATTATTGGCCAGATGTGCACAAAGACGTAAAACGCTTTGTGAAGTCGTGCGACAAGTGCCAAAGGACAACAGCTAAAGGGAAAATACAGGCCGCTCCACTTCCTCGTCAATGTGTGCTTGTGTGTGCGTGCAAGAATGCGACAAGTTCGTTCGGTCCTGAAGTCTTAGAAGCGCCGACACAAGACCCTCCGAAGTCGAGAAAGCGCCGGGGACCAGGCCAGCGGAAACAAGCCCACAGAGGAGCGCGCCAGGCACGTCAACAGAGTGTTGCCTTGGAGTCTCCTTTTCCAGGAGTATTCTTTACTGTTATCTACATAAAAGATTGTGACAATGTGGGAGCCGACTACTTGAGTCGAGTCGCGCGTAATCACCTGTTTATATATCAAAATGTGATTAGACATTGCGACATCTCAAGTGCTTAGTATTTAGTTGAAAGCGAACAGACTTGTGTGTTCGTTTTTTGACTGAGTGCAATGCCCTGTGAGCAAGATGTGTCGTGTACTCATATGAACAATCGGAAAGACGTACATGACAATTTTCCTTTTTGTTCTGTTTCTCATCCCGCGTCCTTGTGTTAGAATAGTTGCGAACAACTTTCTCGAAAAGGGGGGTATTGTCATAATATATGGTACGCGGGAGTGCGAAGCCTAAACATATGAAGACAGTGCGCCGTGCGGTGGCGAAGAGGACCGTCATCATCATCGACACCGATTTGGGAGCGCCGGCAGTGGCGCCTCAAAAAGCGTGGCGCGAGAGTGTGGCCCGTGGCTCGTGGCGTGAGCAGTGCGCGAGGCTCGGCGGTCGACGGAAAGCGGCTTCCTCGCTGGGCGTCTGGCCCATAGGAGCTATCGCCGACCGCGCCAATACGCCACGCCCGGCTGTCGCCCGCTGTCGCCCGCTGGGAGGTTACCTCGCCCCACTCTTCCGCTGGGCACTGGTCCAGGAGGGCTGGCGGTCCGGAACCAGGGCACTCGAGCGTTCGGGTGAGCGGCCACAGGGCTACCCCGCCAGCTGTGGACGCGACCCGGTAACTGCGGCCGGCTACCTGAGCGCCGCGAGGTGGTCCGACCCGGCCGTCCAACCCGGCCGACCGTCCCGGCCGTCCGACCCAGCTGTCCGACCCGGCCGTCCAACCCGGCTGTCCGACCCAGCCGATCGTCCCGGCCGTCCGACCCAGCCGTCCGACCCGGCCGTCCAACCCGGCTGTCCGACCCAGCTGTCCGACCCGGCCGTCCTACACTGTTGTCCGACCCCGCTGGCCGGCATCGGTTCAACGAGGTCTAAGACACGGCGACAAAAGCTACCGCCGGAACTGTATGCCTGTCGTAATCCACCGATATATATAGTGCATGTCGCCTATGAGGCATTTTGGGACATTGTGACGCGTGTGTGCCATTATCCGTGTTATGTATGTAAATACATGTCTGATGTGTGTTTTTGCTTTGGCGTACTGCTTCTCCCCTTTTCTGGAGTGATCCGGCCCAACAACATCACAGTCTCCTCTCTTCCCGTCTCCTCTTCTTCTTCAGGGGGCACTATTCGCTGTCTCCATCTGTTATTCGTCTCCTCTGTATACAATCAGGTTCTCCTTCCTTAACCTACGCGTCCCCTGTCTGCTAGCCGACCTTTCCTATGTCTTGATTCAAACTCAAAATTACTGCTATTAAAAGCAAACTCTTATTAGCAATAACAGGTGCATGTTGCACGACGCGAACGTCATCTCTGCAGGTCTTAGCTAATGCGCTTCCACTTCCCATAGAAATGGCCCTCTTAACACTCAGTTTTCGTTATTTGCGCTTAAAGCCCTCACTTGCTATGGCCCTGCCGCATACAACCCAGAGGACATTCAATGCCCTTTCAACCCTTGGAATCATCATCCCAGTCTAAACACCGCTTCATTTTTTTTTACCGCATTGAACTTACTCAGGTCCACACGGTAACAACTCGTCCTGTTAACCAGCTGTACGCAGGTGGTTCATATGCTACACATTCCGCTCATTCAGCTGTCGTACTCTTCAACCCTCATAGTGAAATTACTAAAGTCGGCAGATACAAAATCATTGGCGCCACTAGTTTTTACTCTATAGAGACGTACTGTTAGAAGCCGTAGTACATATCTGCACTTTGCCACTAAACACTCTCCTAAACATATACTCAGATTGCCTCTCATTACTTACCGCGTTGGCCAATCTAAAAACAACCAATGCTTATGTACACGAAATTAACTACTCGCTCATCTCCATCTCTCCTTTGCGCCGTGTGGCACTCTCCGTGTGCCAGCGCACAGAGGTGTCGACGACAATGAGCTTGCCGACTTCATTGCCAATTTCGCTGCGTCACACGGTTTCACCCGATTCATTCTTGCTCCTCCGACCTTGGTAAAAATGAGGATGGGCCCCACATCCTACGCTCAGTGGAATGCGGCTCGGACGCTCGATAGTTCCGATACGGAACTCTTCAAATGGGTTCCGACTATTAATAGCATACAAAACTTTTTCCCGCCAAAAAAGACCGATCGTCCATCTCATCACGGCCTCCGCCCGGTTAACCTTCTATTGTTTCCGTTTCCATCTCTCACCGACATGCACTGACATGCAACACTTTTTTTAATAATTGCCATTTGAAGTTGCCAGATCACTTGCCTGCTCAAAGACTACCACGCGGTTACCCTAACGCCTGCACATTATGAAACGCCACCAACAGACAAACGGAAGAGAGCAGTCTTGATTGGACTCTACCGCCTTATATCTTTATTCACATTCAATACGTGGCATTATATGAACCTACCATGCACGAGTTTTTCATCCTCATTTTTTCTTCTTTCTCCCGCTTTATTTTCTTTGATCTCCTTTCCTTCTCTGTTCTCAGCTTTCTTTCTGCAGTCTCCTCGTTTATGCCATACAAAGTGAAGCTTGTCTTCGAGGACACTAAAGACGAAATGACTGATTTCATTACCCCTAGTTGCCAACTTCAGGCATCTCGTCTGCACCTATACGCACCAGTTCCCTTTTACTACCCTGGTACTTCTTTTCATCCACACGCCTTTTCTTTATCTTTTCTATCTGTCATTTGGGCCCCGGATTTATCTTACATTCCTCAGTTCCAGCTTTTCTGTTCAACCTTCGGAGCGTAGAGTCATGCCAGTCCGTCAACCTGCATCAATCGTCTTCCCACAATGCCTAACCTGACCGGGCTCTGTTCATGGCGCAATGACCCGAAGATTCAAAACGTTTTATTTTTATTTAATTTTTTTTCGTCTCACTGCTCTGTTTTCCCCTCTAGTTGTTTCTTTTTTCCTTCCTTCCTTCTTTCTTATTACATCTCCTTGTCACATATTATTTGACCAATAAACCAACCGTACGGATGGTCCATACGCTACATACCCTCTCAATGCAGACCTTTTACTCACTGGCCATCATCTGTTTATGTTAACCACTAATTCTACTTTGGTTCTTCGGCTACTCCTTGGAATTTTTTTATTCTACACAATTGGCTTTCTTGTTAAATTCCCTTTTCGGCTTCCTACTCCTTTTCATTTTGTTTTGATTGGCGTTAAACCCGCGATACCTTTGGTGGTGCGGGTTCCCTCACTTATATGTAAATTCGTTTTACGTATTGAGGGGATCAAAATTTTGCCCCAAACACCATGACACACCTAAGGTCTGGAACGCATACCTTCATCTCCTGTGCTGGAGTCAAACGACCAAGCCTACCGATGAAAAGGGTCGCTTCTTCGGCCAGGTCCGTGCATAGTTTACGCGATGGATTTCGTGGCAACGGCAGCAAGTGCGTCTCCACGATGACGTAGTCGACCGCGTTCACGAGCCCTTTGACCAGCGGACCTGCCACGGCGCGGTCAGCGGGCAAAATCAGCGTGACGAGTCCTTGGCTGATGGCGTTCGATGAAAGCTCCTTTGAAATGGCGTTCGCTATCGCAGACACGGTGAACAGGTCATCGTCACGACCGGGGAGGCGGCACGCAGCTTCCGGACGCACCCAGTGCAGGGCGACGCCGTCCAGCGAGCGATTTTTCAGCACCGCTATCACGTTCCTCACGAACGAGGCCATCTTTCGCTGGTCTCGCGCAATCTCGGTCAAGCGCACACTGTCACTCTGGTACCCGCCGAGGGCCACGAGTAACTTCTTTGGACCCGAGGAGCGCGACGACTCGAGCAGCTCACGCAGCACGGCCAAGCCGTAATTTTCGTCGAATTCCGGGGCCCGTGACTCCGGTCGGTCAGCTCCCACTGCCATGGACCAGTACACGATGTTCCGGCAGTACTCGAGAGGCATGTTTTGCGGCGCATACATCTGCTCAGTTTGTTCGAAAAATGGCAGGAAACGGGTAACGTTGTAAATGCAGAAAACAGTGTGATTCGTCGTCCGATTGAACGGCCGCTCGGGCTGAAATTGAAGGTCGGCCACTTTTGCGAGTAGCTGCGGTGCTTCGGTGCAGTTCGACGGCAGGGCTGGCCAGCTGGTGCTAGCTCCTGGCGCATGCGGCGGCGACGGAACGCGTGTCCACGAGACTGTCGAGACCGGAAAGGCGCGGGAACGCGCCGTGTTCCTGCCTACGGGCGGAGTTTTGATGTAAGACAGCATCACGAGACCCGCGGGCATCATGAGCGTACCGATAGTCACGACGCAGAGTGCCCAGGCCTGCGTGAACCGGAGGCGAGTCCTGGCTCTGCCCCCCGCCTGGTCCTCGGAATTACTTTCGACGCCCGATGACGGTATTAAGGGCGGCTGAGCTGGGCTCGACTCGTCACCGGTGGTCTCAGTGGCGCGAGCAGCAGAAATGTCGGACGGTGGCTCTGCAGTGAGCGGTTCTGCTGACCGCGCCTGTAACTGCGGCGACGTGCTGCGAGGGGTGAAAATTATGACATCCGGCGCCAACACGTACGCCGGCACTCCTGGAAAGCCGGCGTAACGCCGCGCATTCTCAGCGGTCCCCGTGTGTGGCACAGGCGACGTGTCCGTCGTCCCGGCTCCTGACGCGGGACGGATAGGAGGCGAGGCCTGGTTCACCTCGCCCTGCCGGTGTCTTGCCGGAACACGAGAATGAGAGGAGGGTGTTACGTACGCGCTTGCCACGTTATAGAGGTCCCTGCGGGCAACGATGGCAGCCGGAAGGACTGGTGGTGAACCCAACTCTTCCAGCGGTGACTGGAAGCCGGACCACGGCGGTGACCCTGCTCCTAATGCGGGGGAGCCTGGCTGGCGCGCTTCGAGGGGCTGGCCACGGGCCTTGGCGCCTTGTCGTGGATGGGCCATCGCAAAGCTGCATGAAAGGGAACGGCTTTTTCTCGTTCTTCTCCTCGCGCGACGGCGCGCGACAATGAAGCACGTGCACGTGCTTAGAACAGTGCACGCAGCGCGCGGTGCCGAAGAAACTAATTTCCGCAAGTCGAAACAGGTTGGTCTGTTTGGCGAGTTTTGTTTTGTAGGCTATCCATAGCTTCAGAAACGTTCCTGGGACGACGACCAGTGCAGACGCGTGCACATCAAGCTGCACGTGATCTCTTTTTTCGCATGGTTCGTCCCCTGCAACCGTCCGAAAATTGCCACCTACTTACAGGGGAAGTGCTCCGGCATCGGTGGTCACCACTTTCGCCAAAATCAGACCATGGGCGCGATTACGTAACTCCACTCCAAACGTGAAGTATTCCAAACTCCGGACGTCAAAATGACTCGGCTGTTCACGCGTATGGGGGCGGTAACCTGCGGCGTTTTTCAATCTGCCCAATCGGCAGCCTCCATCGTTGCCGGAAGCATGTTTTGCTTGTTTTTTACTTGCAAGGGGACCGTATAGCAACTAAAATTTAGATATAAACGTCTAATAAAAGAACAATTGTATGTCGCTGAGAGTAAAATTGTTTTATAATCTTTTGACGTAAAATAACTCGGAGCGCGCTTGAAAGCAAACACAGATATTTGCATTTTTTCAAGTGATAGCCACACATGTGCCAATTCCGCATCCAATCCATTTTGCTACGCACACGTAAGATGGCGGCTCCATGAAAACAGCTGATCGGTTCTGTGGGCCGCACTTGGTGTATTTTTGCCTGTAACGCTGCCCGATTCGATAAAATCTCGGAGTCCGGGATGTACTTTCGCGCGAGAAGAATTTTGGAAGCTGTCAACATCATGGAGACTGTGAAAGCCTAGTGCTCGGTGAGTAAACACATCATTCTTTCTTGTGCTTAATGACCAAGCAGTAGCATCTGAACATCTGCGATGATCGCATGGTGGTCACTTATGCTTTTGTTCACATAGGATACGCAAGAATCGATGAAGGTTGGAAGGCAGTACATCTGAACAGATAGCTGGTAAGTAAACGTTTTGTATCAACAATCGTAACTATCTCCGAATGTATGTCCTGATTTAAATCGAAGGTGGTCTGTAAGAGAGGCTCTTCTTTTTTCTGCCACACACTGCTGCGCAGTGATAGATTCCCCCTGCGGACGGTACAGATACTTCTGCTGGATATAACTTGCACGAGAAAAGCTTTTTTTTTTCGGGGGGGGGGGGGGGGGGGGTTACTTAATTGTGTTCAATTTGACGTAACACTTATGTCTTGATAAAAATAACAACACAATAAATAAATGTAACCGTTATGTTTTAACGTCATGGTGATATCTGAAACGGTACCATTTGCTGGTATTAATTCGCTGCGGACCGGCGAAAATTATGAGCAAGCAAAATAAATGGCGGCTCCACTGAAAAGCGCGCGAATTTCGGCGGCACAGGCCACCGTGCTCATTGAGTTTATTGAGCAGCACCCATACTTGGCGAGAGCTGCCACAAGTCTCTCGCCAAGTATGAGTGCTGCTCAGAAAAAAAACCTCTCTGAGAAGAAGTTGCTGAGTCAAGACAGCCCGGCGCTGGCGCCTGTATTGGGCGCTCCTCTGTTACGACTGCCGGAGGGTTGCGGCTCAGGTGGGCGCCGAGAAGGCGAGCCCGAGGCTAGCAACATCTTCGTAAAGGAATAAGCTCACGGTGTTCGTGCATTTGCAGGAAAACGGGAGGCGGGAAGCTGGGCGGCCTGGAGGGCCGCGTGCTTCAAGTCCTTGGAAGGACCCACCCAGCCTCCGCTCCGGTAGATTTTTTTCTTCGACGACGCCGCGGTGCGCAGCAAGTTTTATTGCTATGTGTACCAATTTGGGGCAGATACACCGTTCGGTGATGGTGAATATATTGCTGTTGTGCGCTTCTGCGTGTTTTCTTACAATTCACCACACATGCCAGCACATGATGTCCGTACTTTGCAGAAATTGAAATGCGGCCCCACTGCTGTTAAAGCAATGCTGTTAAGAAACACCTTGTGATGGATTGCATGGCTCGTTCATCCGTAAAGCATTAGTAACGAGTAGTGAAAGCTCTAAGTCATTAGTATGTCACATGCTGCGTTAAGAATGTACTGTAGAAATTGAATATCTATAAGTGAAATAGACGTTGCAAGCAGTTGATGGAACTTAATCACATTATGTCCACTGTTCTTTATTGTTCCAGCAGGACAGCTCCAGTGACGAGGAACGTCCTGCTGTTCCCGTGCCCCCTGCACCGCCAGCAGGTGCCCACGTGTCCATTGGCACCGAGCCAGGCCCAAGTGGCACTGCATGTAAGGCACTTTAGCAGCTATTGCAATACGAACACATCACTTAAAGCAACAAAGCGGTGTCCGTTAAGACCTTTTAAACAGAAATTATGTATTTATGTTATTTACGTGGCAAAGGAAAAGTGCCTGCCTAAACGTCACTGCTAAATAGAACAATATTCTGTTCGACTATTGATACCATTTGTCACGTAGCTTCTGTAGCGTACAAGCTGAAATTGCTATCAGTGTAGCATTTTATAATGCTGTAGTGTCTTTTTGTTTATGCAAATGTACTGTTCATTTTGTGAATGGTTTGTGGCTGGAATTACTTTTCTGGGCTTCCACTTGATAATGAACCAGTGAAGTCTCTACGCAGGACAGAGCAAATATTTTTTTTATCCTGATTACTGATTTTATTCTTTTAGGACCATCAACTCGGCAGCAGCCCCGCAGGCCACCTCAGCAACAATCACTTGAAGATGCGGCCTGCAGGGCAGCTGACGAGTATGCGCGGCAGGGGCAGCTGGCCGAGGCTGCTAACGCGGAGGCCGCGAACTTCCACTAGCTGCTGCTGCAACAAAATAGGCAGGTACGTACGACTTCACCAGGTAATTTTTTAAGAGGGGATTAGTGCGCATGGTAGTGTACGTTACAACCAGATTACACATGAGAGGCATCTGTAGTCATTGGGCTCATTGGCTCACGCACGTTTATATATCTCCTTTGAGGTGTTCTTAAACACATAGCAACTTATAAAACATTTCCATGGTTGCATGTATCACCACAGCGCGATCATCTTTTGTATATCAATTCAACTAGTCACCAACACTGTCTTCTTGCAGGCAGAGGGGGCTTGGTAGGATTTGCTACTTGTAACATGTTTGTAACATAACAGACTGTATCAGTTTGCACAGCCATTTCTCATGTCATATGTATATGATCTCACTGCCCTCAAGAGTATCCTTGCTGAAACTATAACGCTTGCAAACAGTGCGAAACATTTACATTGCATAAGCTGCAGCTGAAGTAAGTGAATTCGTTCTGCAGCGTCATCAGTAGCTGGTGGAAGAGCTGAGGGCATCCCGTGTGGTCCAGCAGCGGCTGGCAGTGGAGATGCGCGGTTTGCGGGAGGCCAATGGCCTCATCGCGACCACGCTGCGCCAGCGCCTGGCTGCCCTGGCGCATGGCCTCCGCGAGCCGCATCAGACATGGGGGATAGGGTTTTTTTCCCACCCCCCATACCATCCTTTAGTGCTAACAGGTACAAGAGTTGCCTATCTTTCCGTTCAAATCACCGCTGCAGCATTTGGTGGTGGTGTCCACACGTCCTCACAAGTCGTTGTGACGAGTTGTAGCCAGCCTTTTGAAATGATGTGCAGGTCATGCATGACCGTGGCAGCGAAAACTGGTAGTGCTGTGATCTCACTTTAAAAAAGAATGCACATTTTTTGTATGTAGCACTAAAGGATTATATGACTGTTTTTCGCACATTCCTGTCCCTACGTCATATTTTTTTCCCAGGTTCATTTTTATGGGTATTTTTACTTGCAGTGCAAGTTTTTCCAAGTGAGGCATTTTAATGCATATGTCGAATTTTTTGAATATTTTTGTTAGGTTTTGTTTACTTTCGTCTTGCTGTTTCTGACATGTTTCAATGTGCACTGTTTTTCCAAGGAAGATGTGCACTATGCAATCACTTTTATGTCAACTTCAGCATTGTCTCGCACACATATAGGTGCAATTAACTAGAATGCTGTGATAATTGAATTGAATTTTCATGCGATATAAATGTCATGTTTGTGATGTCAAACCGTTCGTGCCTACGGAAGGCAAAGTGGCCAAATTGGAACTTTTTTAACTCAAAGCGCCTGTTACTTGTGATAGTTATTGTGGTATTTCAGGTATCCTTACCTATGATAGCAATACAATCTAGCCCCCATTGTAGTTGAGCACAGCTTGTGATATACGTAACATAGCCATCGATGTGGCCACTATTTTGACATTCACTGCAGCCGCTGTTATATGAAAGACCATTGAGGTGCCAAGCATTTTCGCACTTCTCGTTCTATAAAAGAATGTGACTGCTATTTCATATGGTTTATGGCACTAGTCATTGAAAAGAAACTATTTCATGCTACAGACAAGACACATCTTTCTTGCTGTGAAGTTGCTGGATGAAGATGAATGGTTGTGCATGAGCTTAAAAAAAACATTATGCTTGTGTCATATTTATGCGACTTAACATCTGTCAACGGCCCGTTGGTAGTGCACTGGGTCCCATGTATAGTGAATATCACACTGCTATTCATCACATTATCACACTTACTTGTCTGTCATTTACTTTGATGAAATATTGCACCGAAGATGGATCAGATTCTTTTACTTACACTGCAGATATAAATAAATTATTTTCAACAATGCAACTGGCACTTGAATAAATATCTACAATCCATGTTCCTTCAATTTCACAACTATTTACATATGTACACTCTCCCAGGGGAGAATAATGCGATTGACATGCCAGGCGATCGTTTTCAGCATAACTTGGTCTTTTGTGAAAGGACTGAGCGGTGGCTGTGTGGCAAAACTGCGCAGGGCCTACAAGGTGCGTGAGAACAGTACGCGTGGTGGAGCGAAAGGTGTTGTGCTTTGCTGCAGCCCAAATGTGAAGCGAGGAGACAGACCGATATCAACCCATGCACAGTGCAAATGGTGGTGACAGTGTCGGTGACAGAGTCGGTGATGCCAGCAGCGAAATGCATCAAGATGACAGAAGCAACGGCAGCAGCAAATTATTTGGCAAACCACATGTGCCCAGAGAAGTGGCTACAACATTCTGGTGATGAACACAAAGTGTTCTATCCGCAGGTACTAAATGAAAGGCTCATGTAGTGTCACAGTGGAATGATGCAATCATCTCCGGTAGTGACAGCTCACTGGCACAGGATACCTGAAAACGCTGGTCATAATTGAGCAGATTCGATAAAAAAAAACAGCACACTATCCACTAATTGCGCACATTTTTCAGATTGGTTCCTGCTCTCTATTAGGCGTGTGGACAGCAGCAATACACATGTGCCTGCTGTGTCAGGCACATGTTTATTGCTGCTGTCGGTGCTGCTGTCGACGCAGCCGCCTTCGCACCCTTTGAAGGTAGTGCTGGTGCTGCTGCCGAGTCGTGCCAAATGATCTAATAACATTGTTTCGGGCAGCACAGCCTTTCAGATTCATTATGTGTGCTGCCCTCACTTGGAGAACTCTCTCTCTGGGGAAGGATTGTCACTTTCATCATCACTGCTGCAGTTGCTGCAATCATCACTGACAACATCAGACACGTCACCTTCATCAAGACACAAGTTGTGCAGCACTGCACATGCTGCAACGACGTTGGCAGCACAGTCTAGTTCGCAGTGCAGGGCGTGGTACCGCTGAAGGCAGCGGAAGCGGCTCTTCAGAAGCCCAATGCACCACTCCAATACGGACCGCGTGGCAGCATGTGCAGTGTTGTACGGGCCTTCTGCAGTGTGGATGGGAGGGTGGCCTGGGACCGGAGTCAGGAGCCATGGTTCCAGGGGGTAGCTGCTATCACTTACATGATCATAATAAATGGTATGAAATCTTCTGCGCAAAGTTGAGCAAGCGAAGCATAGGTCATGTAACATGCACCTACTACAGAAAGGCTGCAATAAAGGCATATACAGGTGGAGCACCTGACGCAGCTGTGATCACAGATAAAAATAACTGGGACATAGTGGCATCCCTATTTGCAGCAAGGCTATCAAATGAATATCAGTGTAAAAATGAATGTGACAACACATGTGAACTGTACAAACATATTGAAAATTAGTTTGAAGTACAGCGCAGGTGTGTTGTCACTTTGTTTCGTGCAGATACCATTGAAAGATTTCTACATCTCGCCTATATTTAATAACCTACTATAACACAAGCGGTTCGGGCTTCAATATTCCCTTATGGCGCGAGCACGCTTTACCTCACGCTGCAAG
>NC_091823.1:37151687-37209187 GCF_038994185.2 Dermacentor albipictus
TTCCCAAAATACTTCTTGCTTCTACTATTATTCTAACAGTCATTCGGTGGTCACTGAGCTCAATTGAATGCACAGTATGGGCATTTTCATCTTCGCACGGGGTGGAGGGGTGTCTTGATCTTGCTTTGACGATGGAGGTTTTTCCGTCTTGCACTGCACCCAATTGGACACAGCTATTCATTTTATGGAATTCTTTCCATAGGCCTCTTACAACAGCTGAACTTCTGCACCCCAATTTCACGAGGAATTTTATATTGATCCGTCGTTCCGTTTGTTTGTCGAGCCTCACTTCGGCTGACTAAAAATGCGTCGAAAAAGAAGTTCCCGCATAAAATTCGACCTGGCAATATACAGCAGTCCGGCAGGTACTAGGGGGCAATCCGGCCCTTTAATGTGGAAAAAGGCAGAGAGCGGTGCCGCTAAAGACCGCTCCCATTCTTTGCTGACTGACTGCATATACTGCATATACTGACTGCATATATACAGTTCAGTCAGTCAGTCAGTCAGTCAGTGTTTTATTTTCACCAAACAAAAACATTTGTGAAAACGGGAGACGGCAGCTTTCTGAACATGAAATGTAGAAAATAATAAAGAAAGGGAAATGAAAGTCGACGAAAGGAGAACGTGTCGTCGGTGGGAGCCAATGTCCACTGAATTTCAACTTTATTTGACGAAGCGTACCGTGTAATTACATGAACTGTTTGGAGACCCGTAGCCAAAGGCTAGTAATGGGTCAAATAATGAATTACCGTGTTTGATGCCAGTGTTGATTTTCGTACAAACGCTGAAAACAATCATCAGGAATACTTACGCTAAGCTCACTCAGGTTAAATATAAGGGGAGAAAAGAAACAAACATTGAGAACATGAAACCCTGAAGCGCAATATACCAGAAGTTGGTTGATAGGGGTATTTTGAAATACTCCTTGAGAAATCACCCACTTCAAAGCTGTAGTCAGAGAAATTAAAATAAACCTAGAGTGCATACATAGGGTGTCCTAGCTAAATTTAGCCAGAGCCTAAATATATGCAAATGCCACGTAGCTGGACAGACCAAAGGTAATGTTGTTTGCCGCCGCTTGGAGATACTCAAACTATTTGTTTTTCATTTTCATTTTCAATTATAGGTGATTAACCTTAACTAATTAATCAGCTTCTCAAATATTATAATTGGATGAAAATTGTCAATGAGGAAATTGTAGACAGAAATGAAAAAGTTCCGGTACAGCTTTCTATTGTTCAATACGTGATACATAAGGGTTTTTCTGAGCGGGAACAAAGCCCGCGAATACGCGCTAAGTGCCTCGAGTGGCCAGTCACGCTGCAATTTTGCGTGAATTTGCGGGCTTCTTTCACGCTCGGAAGAACACTTTTATGTGGCACGTATTGGGAAACAGAAAGCTGTATCGGGAGTTTTTCATGTCGCGCTACAAGTTTCTAATGACCCGCCGTGGTTGCTCAGTGGCTATGGTGTTGGGCTGCTGAGCACGAGGTCGCGGGATCGAATCCCGGCCACGGCGGCCGCATTTCGATGGGGGCGAAATGCGAAAACACCCGTGTGCTTAGATTTAGGTGCACGTTAAAGAACCCCAGGTGGTCAAAATTTCCGGAGTCCTCCCCTACGGCGTGCCTCATAATCAGAAAGTGGTTTTGGCACGTAAAACCCCAAATATTATTATTATTATTAAGTTTCTAATTGACACTTTTATTCTAAATATAATATTTTAGTTGTTTAAATAATTAAGGCAAATTATCTCATTCGACGAAATAAAGAAAACAATCTGAGTATCTTCAAGCGATGGCAAAGAACGTTCCCTTTGTTCCGTCCAGATACGTGGTGGCATTTGCATATTTTTAAGCTTTTGCTAAAGGTAGCTGGGGCACCCTGCACAATTACGGGAAAAGGGGACACAGGTGAAAACAGTCTCATGGTAACGCAATTAAGAATAATAAAAACTTTTTCGCTAGAATATTGAAGTTGTGTTCTTCTTCTAGTTCTATAGCGGTAAAGAATTCTATACTTTAGCGCATTAACTAGGATTCAATGCTCACGCGTAGGAAGGAAAGAGAAAAGCAGAAGGCAGGGAGGTTAACCAAAATAATGTCCGGTTGGCTACCCTACACCGGGAGAATGGGCAAGGGCAAAACAAAGATGCCAGGGAGAGAGAGGAGGGAAGGAAAGAAGAAAATTAGCGGTGAGTTCGCTGAAGCGTGTGTTATAATAGTAATTGCACTAATAGTCACAGACGTTCACACAAGCCCTTCGTCCTCGAGAAGCACAAAAGTGACTTCACCGCTTTTAGGGGCCGACAACGATTTCCGTGCAGCACCTGCACGGAAAGCGGCCCATTCTCCGGTTTTTGGAAAACGTTAGCAAGTTCTTTTCTTTCTGGGGCATATCGTGGACCGTGGCACAGCGGGTGGTCGATATTTTCTTCGGTGCCTCAGACCTCGCATGCTGCACTGTCGGTCCCTCCAATTAGGCACCATTCACGTACATTGTGAATTCACGTACATTGTGAAGGCTAGGTAAAGTGATCACAGGGAGCAGCGTCCGGAACCAAAACGTGGAGAGAGGGTGACTATGTCTCGCTATACTGTTGCAGACCAGAACAGTTTTTAGGTAACTTTGAAATCAAGTGGCAGTACGGGCATGTTAGGAAACATCGTTTTCCAAGGAGGATATATGTCGGAGTGTGCGAATATTTTTGTGGATTTATTTCTTTACTTTTATTTTACGCACTGCTCAAGATAGGTGGTGCACGTCCACGCCCATGATTCGTTGGAGTATGTAAAATCGACAGTATAAATGCGAAATATTGGGTATATACGCTCTCCTTATCAAAGCGATTTCAAGCGTTTATAGATAATTACAGCCCACTAAAAGACTACTACATAACGTGTCGATGTGGTTCCTCAGTGTAAATTACAATCGCTTGAGTGGACGAATAAGTGCACTCGAGCAAATCGTCATTAAGTTTATATGAGCTACAAATACATCCACAGGCTTGTTTCGCGAGTGAACACTCGTGCTTTCTTTCCTGCATTAATTCTGTTGGTTTAATTTCGGCAAACCACCTAGAAGTGCTATTTCACTCTGAGTTACTGTGCCCAACATCTTGGACATAAGCTCCTCTCGGTGTTACATCTAAATCACCGGCATGCATCAGCATTTGTGCAGATCTTAGCGAAGGTACCGAAACTGATCCTCAGGGCACACCTTTGAGAATCATAGTTCAGGTGCCGACATGGATTTATTCATTAAGACTATACCTGACAGCAGTATTGTAAAATATCTCCCGAGCTATTCCGCAGGCTGTATTTGAGTTTATCAGGACGTGGTGATCCATGGTATCGAACGCTTCTTGAGGATAAGAAACACCAGTGCGACAAGCATGGCACCTAGTGCTGCGTAAAGTACATGGATGAGAGATAAGACTGCAGTAGATGTAACAAAAAAGTTTTTTTTTTGCTAAAACGACCGATGCTGTGGACATGTTTCGTTGTACTTTCTAGAAATTTATAAATTCGTGTCGCAAGAATATTTTCATGTTAATTAGGATACTGGGCACAGACATCTGTCGACAGAAAGAGAGATCTGAGCTGTTGATCCCCCTTAAATACTGGTGTGGCCTTGGGCGCTCTCAGCGACGATGGGTATGCACAACCGCTTAGCAAATGGTTGAAGATGTGGCACAATGTTACAATACGTACGCTTACCGCCTTTACAGGCGATAGCAAGTTGGTTTTCGCACTGGTTCGTGTCATCCTGTCGGAAACCTCTAGTGCAACATGTGCCAAATTAAGCACAAATAAAACAAAGGATCCGACCAAGGACGCAGACCTGGGGAGACGACAAACCTGGGAGGCAATCGTTCTCATTCGCCGAGCGGCCACTGGACGGTATGACGAAACCGCGCGGAAACGAACACAGGCACATAATATAATGAACGGCTAGACTGTGGTAATTTCTAATGTTATAATAGTGGTAGAAAAATGGGAGCTAAGTGACGATCATAATCTCTGAAGATTTCGAGTTAACTCAGGTCGATTTAGGGGGCTGCCACGAAAGCCTTTCAAAAACGTTTAGTCTCTTAGTTCCATAACTGCAAGCAAGCTGCTTGCTTGTGGCAGACGTGAAACAGGTGAAATAATAACGCGAGAATACGCACGCGAGAGAAGCGAAGCGCGTGCGAGCGCATGTCAAATACACTGGGCCTTTCAAGCGCAAGCCACGTGAAACGCGCCGACGCTGTCTTCCCAGACCTCGCTTCACCCCGACTTGGATTTGCAACTCTGCAGAAAGTCGACGGGGCTGGCAAGTGCTTCGACGCTGGCGTGGAAGTGCGTCAGGTACGTGTACGTCGAATTGAAGCCATTGCACGTGCGTCCTATGTCCCAGTTGTCCATGTCGAGGTCGAAGAGAGCGGCGCAACGGTCCAGCGGGATGCTCCGGCGCACCGTGGTTACGGCCTCGTGCGACACGATGGCCTGCAGTGTCTCCCTCTTGTGGAACAGGTAGAACACGTTCCACCGGTCTGAGTTCGGGTAGACGACGATGCAGTCGCTCTCCAGCAAGTCGTAGAGGCATGGTTCTTCCTTGTTGCCGCACACGTCGGACACTTTGCCCCTACCGCTCAGGCCACTCAGACGGGAGTCGGCGTCGTAAGAGCGAATGCTGGTCTTCACACCGACTCGCCCCGACCCCGCCACCTTCAATGGGGACAAACTGTAGCCGCTGCACACCTGGGCGAACAAGAGAGGAGACCAAAGTTCGCAATACTTGCTTTAGCAACGACAGACTCGGTCGTTCGCTGTGTCGGTTACTTTGCGTTGTTCATTAGTTAGTTGGGGAGGTGGTTGGCTGGTTAGTTAAATTAATCAGTCATTTCGTTAGGTCAGTCAATCAGTTATTTATCCGAAGAAGGTATATTTATAGGAACATGGAAACTGGAGGCGATCAAGAGTGGACGAACAACTAGCTTATCAACAATGACTAAGAAGAGAAGTTTCAGCCTTGAGCCAATGCTTTGACGGAGGACCCGTCTTTGCCAGAGCCATGACGAAGACGAGCTCCTTGATCAAAAACCTTCGCTCCATGCTTGATTTTCTCTTCGTCGCCCAGTGTTCATCAGTCGGTAGGTCAGTCGGTCGGTACAACCCTTATATTTATGTCGCATTCATTCAAGGGCGCTCCAGGAAGCGTATGTACTGTTAGAAGTTCACAGGAACTCGGTGAAAAACTTGCGCCCTACCTGCCCCTCCTTACAGTCTTTCGTACGTTTGTCTTGGTTCACTGTAGTAGAATAAACGACGTTACTCTCACCAGAAGCAGTTGCTTTTGTCATAGCCAAATTTTATCTTCTATTCGATCACATCTACAGTGCTCTCTCTCTACCTGGCTTATACCACCGCAGAGGCCCACTAATTCATGGTGGACCCCAGAACTTACTCTCGAACGCAAACGCATCCATTCGCTACGCCGGCGCTACCAAATAACTACGGGTCCCTTACTCCGTCAAACCTTTGAAGACCATTATTATGACGCTCATGCGAACTATAAAAATGAGCATAGATCGCGCGAAACGTGCTGCCTCCAAATTCATATATGATCTGACTTGCACAAACGTACTATTTTTGGTTTACGTTTTCGTGTATTTTTATGCGAAGCATATTACGAGAGTTCAACCCAGCTCCTCAGGCGCGGCGGTGTCGCCTTGAAACCACGTGACACCGTGACGTCACGACAGAGGAGAAGTGGCTTTGGCTCAACTCTTGCAAGACGGGCTGGGTGGGAATCGAACTAGGGTCTCCGGAGTGTGGGACGGAGACGCTACCACTGAGCCACGAGTAGGGTGCTTCAAAGCGGTACAAAAGCGCCTCTAGTGAATGCGGTGTTGCCTTAGAAACGAGCTGTTTCTAAGGCGTGCGTCTCTTGCTCAGGCGCACATTTCGTTGCCGCACCGAACGCTGCTTTGCTCGACGCTCACCGCGTCCAATGCGGGGCGCGTAGTCGCTGCCCTGTAGCCCATTGTCTTACACCCCTTGGCGGGTCGACGGGAACGCTATCGCGTTCCACTCTTGAAGGCGAAGCAGTAATGCATGAGTTGTTTCTTCGTCTAGCCGAACCAAATATAGCCAAGCAACAGCAGTTCACCAGGCTAAACAGTGGTTCAACAACTAAAATAAAGGCTAGTATGCTTCGCATCCTGGGCTTAACCTTACCTAAGCCACAGCCATTTTTTTATTAGCTTCCCATTGGCAATCAACTCTACCCTTCCCCTCCAACCCGATGGCCGTTTTACGTCAAGTGTGCTTGATTCTGCCAGTTTTCTGCCCAACGCACAAATATCTATGGACCCCTATATGACGATTACCACACCCGCCTACGCATCGCAACTACCATGCCGTTACAAAACCACAGAAAAAGACCTTCCATTCACTACTGGTCAAATTGAACATGCACTCAATTCTGGCAACATAAGTGCTGCACCTGGTCTCGATGGGCTCACTCTTTCCATGCTAAAACCAACTTTTTCCTATCATCTGACCTTTTTCCTCTTTCTTTTTATTCACTGTTTAAATTTACGTTACTTCCCCACCCTTTGGCGTAAAGGCCGTATTATTTTTATTGCAAAACCCAAGCACCTTCCCGACTCTCAGATCGCCCCATTGTTATGGAATCATTATTTGGTAAAATACTGGAACGTTTATTAAATTCCCGCTTTTATTATTTTCTCTATTCCAAGACCTCCTTCATAAGAATCATTTGTTTTACCCATGGGAAGAGTGAGCCCATTGCATTATATCGCCTTAAGAAAACACTTGACACTTACAAAGACAAAAAACTACACGGCATCCTCATTTCTTTGGACTTTCAATGCGCTTTTGACAGCGTTTGGCACCCTGTGGTTCTCCGCTTTTAAGGTTCGCACAACTGCCCCCGTAATTTGCACCACCTTACGTACCACCCTACGTAACCGCACAGCCACATTCCGCTCGCAAGCCGGCGAGCTATCCGCCGCACCTAAGCCCGCTCCTTTGGAACATTCTGATACATGGTCTACTTGAACTTTTCTTTCATTCAGACGGTGTTCTTTCGAGGCTTATGCCGACGACACTGTCGGCATAAGGCGCGGTAGTTGCTACACCCATCTCACATTCAATGATCACCTAAACTATACCTTCGAACCAAGTCGGGTCTCCTCTCTTCCCGTCTCCTCTTCTTCTTCAGGGGGCACTATTCGCTGTCTCCATCTGTTATTCGTCTCCTCTACAATCAGGTTCTCCTTCCTTAACCTACGCATCCCCTGTCTGGTAGCCGACCTTTCCTATGTCCTGATTCAAACTCAAAATTACTGCTAATAAACGCAAACTCTTTTAAGCAATAACAGGTGCATGTTGCACGACGCGAACGTCATCTCTGCAGGTCTTAGCTAATGCGCTTCCACTTCCCATAGAAATGGCCCTCTTAACACTCAGTTTTCGTTATTTGTGCTTAAAGCCCTCACTTGCTATGGCCCTGCCGCATACAACCCAGAGGACATTCAATGCCCTTTCAACCCTTGGAATCATCATCCCAATCTAAACACCGCTTCATTTTTTTTTACCGCATTGAACTCACTCAGGTCCACACGGTAACAACACGGTAACACGGTAACAGGCGGTTCATATGCTACACATTCCGCTCATTCAGGTATCGCACTCTTCAACCCTCATAGTGAAATTACTAAAGTCGGCCGATACAAAATCATTGGCGGCACTAGCTTTTACTCTATAGAGACGCACTGTTAGAAGCCGTAGTACATATCTGCACTTTGCCACTAAACACTCTCCTAAACATATACTCAGATTGCCTCTCATTACTTACCGCGTTGGCTAATCTAAAAACAACCAATGCTTATGCGCATGAAATCAACAACTTGCTCATCTCCATCTCTCCTTTGCGCCATGTGGCACTTTCCGTGTGCCAGCGCACAGAGGTGTTGACGGAAATGAGCTTGCCGACCTCATTGCCAATTTCGCTGCGTCACACGGTTTCACCCGATTCATTCTTGCTCCTCCTACCTTAGTAAAAACGAGGATGGGCGCCACATCCTACGCTCAGTGGAATGCGGCTCGGACGCTCGATAGTTCCGATACGGAACTCTTCAAATGGGTTCCGACTATTAATAGCATACAAAACTTCTTCCCGCCCAAAAAGACCGATCGTCCATCTCATAACGGCCTCCGCCCGGTTAACCTTCTATTGTTCCCGTTTCCATCTCTCACCGACATGCACTGACATGCAACATTTTTTTTAATGATTGCCATTTGAAGTTGCCAGATCACTTGCCTGCTCAAAGACTACCACGCGGTTACCCTAACGCCTGCACATTATAAAACGCCACCAACAGACAAACGGAAGAGAGCAGTCTTGATTGGACTCTACCGCCTTATATCTCTATCCACATTCAATACGTGACATTACATGAACATACCATGCACGAGTTTCTCATCCTCATTTTTTCTTCTTTTTTTCCGCTTTATTTTCTTTGATCTCCTTTTCTTCTCTGTTCTCAGCTTTCGTTCTGCAGTCTCTTCGTTTATGCCATACAAAGTGAAGCTTGTCTTCGAGGACACTAAAGACGAAATGACTGATTTCATTACCCCTACTTGTCAACTTCAGGCATCTCGTCTGCACCTATACGCACCAGTTCGCTTTTACTACCCTGGTACTTCTTTTCACCCACACGCCTTTTCTATATGTCATTTGGGCCCCGGATTTATCTTACATTCCTCAGTTCCAGCTTTTCTGTTCTACCTTCGGAGCGTAGAGTCATGCAAGTCCATCAACCTGCATCAATCGTCTTCCCACAATGCCTAACCTGACCGGGCTCTGTTCATGGCGCAATGACCCAAGGATTCAGAACGTTTTATTTTTATTTAATTTTTCTTCTTCACACTGCTCTGTTTTCCCCTCTAGTTGTTTCTTTTTTCCTTCCTTCCTTCTTTCTTGTTACATCTCCTTCTCGCATATTATTTGACCAATAAACCAACCGTACGGATGGTCCATACGCTACATACCCTCTCAATGCAGACCTTTTACTCACTGGCCATCATCTGTTTATGTTAACCAGTAATTCTACTTTGGTTCTTCGGCTACTCCTTGGAATTTTTTCATTCTACACAATTGGCTTTCTTGCTAAATTCCCTTTTGGGCTTCCTACTCCTTTTCATTTTCTTTTGATTGGCGTTAAACCCGCGATACCTTTGGTGGTGCGAGTTCCCTCACTTATATGTAAATTCGTTTTACGTATTGAGGGGATCAAAATTTTGCCCCAAACACGATGACACACCTTAGGTCTGGAACGCATACCTTCATCTCCTGTGCTAGAGTCAAAGGACCAAGCGTCCCGATGAAACGGGTCACTTCGTCGGCCAGGTGCGTGCATAGTTTACGCGATGGATTTCGTGGCAACGGCAGCAAGTGCGTCTCCACGATGACGTAGTCGACCGCGTTCACGAGCCCTTGGACCAGCGGACCTGCCACGGCGCGGTCAGCGGGCAAAATCAGCGCGACGAGTCCTTGGCTGATGGCGTTCGGTGAAAGCTCCTTTGAAATGGCGCCCGCTATCGCAGACACGGTGAACAGGTCATCGTCACGACCGGGGAGGCGGCACGCAGCTTCCGGACGCACCCAGTGCAGGGCGACGCCGTCCAGCGAGTGATTTTTCAGCACCGCTATCACGTTCCTCACGAACGAGGCCATCTTTCGCTGGTCTCGCGCAATCTCGGTCAAGCGCACACTGTCACTCTGGTACCCGCCGAGGGCCACGAGTAACTTCTTTGGACCCGAGGAGCGCGACGACTCGAGCAGCTCACGCAGCACGGCCAAGCCGTATTTTTCGTCGAACTCCGAGGCCCGTGACTCCGGTTGGTCAGCTCTCACTGCCATGGACCAGTACACGATGTTCCGGCAGTACTCGAGAGGCATGTTTTGCGGCGCATACGTCTGCTCAGTTTGTTCGAAAAATGGCAGGAAACGGGTAACGTTGTAAATGCAGAAAACAGTGTGATTCGTCGTCCGATGGAACGACCCCTCGAGCTGAAATTGAAGGTCGGCCACTTTTGCGCGTAGCTGCGGTGCTTCGGTGCAGTTCGACGGCAGGGCTGGCCAGCTGGTGCTACCTCCTGGCGCATGCGGCGGCGACGGAACGCGTGTCCACGAGACTGTCGAGACCGGAAAGGCGCGGGAACGCGCCGTGTTCCTGCCTACGGGCGGAGTTTTCATGTAAGACAGCATCACGAGACCCGCGGGCATCATGAGCGTACCGATAGTCACGACGCAGAGTGCCCAGGCCTGCGTGAACCGGAGGCGAGTCCTGGCTCTGCCCCCCGCCTGGTCCTCGGAATTACTTTCGACGCCCGATGACGGTATTATGGGCGCCTGAGCTGGGCTCGACTCGTCACCGGTGGTCTCTGCGGCGCCAGCAGCAGAAATGTCGGACGGTGGCTCTGCAGTGAGCGGTTCTGCTGACCGCGCCTGTAACTGCGGCGACGTCCTGCGAGGGGTGAAAATTATGACATCCGGCGCCAACACGTACGCCGGCACTCCTGGAAAGCCGGCGTAACGCCGCGCATTCTCAGCGGTCCCCGAGTGTGGCACAGGCGACGTGTCCGTCGTCCCGGCTCCTGACGCAGGACGGATAGGAGGCGAGGCCTGGTTCACCTCGCCCTGCCGGTGTCTTGCCGGAACACGAGAATGAGAGGAGGGTGTTACGTACGCGCTTGCCACGTTATAGAGGTCCCTGCGGGCAACGATGGCAGCCGGAAGGACTGGTGGTGAACCCAACTCTTCCAGCGGTGACTGGGAGCCGGACCACGGCGGTGACCCTGCTGCTAATGCGGGGGAGCCTGGCTGGCGCACTTCGAGGGGCTGGCGACGGACCTTGGCGGCTTGTCGTGGATGGGCCATCGCAAAGCTGCACGAAAGGGAACGGCTTTTTCTCGTTCTTCTCCTCGCGCGACGGCGCGCGACAATGAAGCACGTGCACGTGCTTAGAACAGTGCACGCAGCGCGCGGTGCCGAAGAAACTAATTTCCGCAAGTCGAAACAGGTTGGTCTGTTTGGCGAGTTTTGTTTTGTAGGCTATCCATAGCTTCAGAAACGTTCCTGGGACGACGACCAGTGCAGACGCGTGCACATCAGGCTCCACGTGATCTCTTTTTTCGCATGGTTCGTCCCCTGCAACCGTCCGAAAATTGCCGCCTACTTATAGGGGAAGTGCACCGGCATTGGTGGTCACCACTTTCGCCAAAATCAGACCATGGGCGCGATAACGTAACTCTACTCCAAACGTGAAGTATTCCAAACTCCGGACGTCAAAATGACTCGGCTGTTCACGCGTATGGGGGCGGTAACCTGCGGCGTTTTTCAATCTGCCCAATCGGCAGCCTCCATCGTTGCCGGAAGCATGTTTTGCTTGTTTTTTACTTGCAAGGGGACCGTTTAGCAGCTAAAATTTTGATTTAAACGTCTAATAAAAAAATAATTGTATGTCGCTGAGAGTAAAATTGTTTTATATTCTTTTGACGTAAAACAAGTTGGAGCGCGCTTGAAAGTAAACACAGATATTTGCATTTTTTCAAGTGATAGCCACACATGTGCCAATTCCGCATCCAATCCATTTTGCTACGCACACGTAAGATGGCGGCTCCGTGAAAACAGCTGATCGGTTCTGTGGGCCGCACTTGGTGTATTTTGGCCTGTAACGCTGGCCGGTTCGATAAAATCTCGGGGTCCGGGATGTACTTTCGCGCGAGAAGAATTTTGGAAGCTGTGAACATCATGGAGACTGTGAAAGCCTAGTGCTCGGTGAGTAAACACATCATTCTTTCTTGTGCTTAATGACCAAGCAGTAGCATCTGAACATCTGCGGTGATCGCATGGTGGTCACTTATGCTTTTGTTCACATAGGATACGCAAGAATCGATGAAGGTCGGAAGGCAGTACATCTGAATAGATAGCTGGTAAGTAAACGTTTTGTATCATCAATCGCAACTATCTCCGAATGTATGTCCTGATTTAAATCGAAGGTGGTCTGTAAGAGAGGCTCTTCTTTTTTCTGCCACACACTGCTGTGCAGCGATAGATTCTCCCTGCGGACGGCACAGATACTTCTGCTGGATATAACTTGCACGAGACAAGCTTTTTTCTCGCGGGGGGGGGGGGGGGGGGGGAGTGGGGTTACTCAATTGTGTTCAATTTGACGTAACACTTATGTCTTGATAAAAATAACAACACAATAAATAAATGTAACCGCTATGTTTTAACGGCATGGTGATATCTGAAACAGTACCACTTGCTGGTATTAATTCACTGTGGACCGGCGAAAATTGTGAGCAAGCAAAAAAAATGGTGGCTCCACTGAAAAGCACGCGAATTTCGGCGGCACAGGCCACCGTGCTCATTGAGTATATTGAGCAGCACCCATACTTGGTGAGAGCTGCCACAAGTCTCTCGCCAAGTATGAGTGCTGCTCAGAAAAAAAACCTCTCTGAGAAGAAGTTGCTGAGTCATACCGGCTCATGTTTCATGATTTCCCGGCCCCTTGTCCCTTCGCCCAAGTGAACGCTCCATTGCCTCGAGTAGGGGAGCGGCGGCGACACCGAGAGAGGCGCGCCCAAAGACGGCAACCACGACCTCGCCGCCGTTACCGCAAAAACTGTAACCTCGACTGCGAAATCGTATCCAATGGCTCAACAACCCGCACTGGTTTTGAACGAAGAGATTATGGGCTTTGCCGCCCAAACTGGGACGATGAACGACTGCCCGGGGATCGCACCATGGCGTCCGCGCACGCCAAAGTGCAATCTCCTGCCCAAACAGAGAATAACCGCGCAAAAGCGAGTTGGCAAATATCCCAATCACTCAGAGAAAACAAGAAGGCAAAGGAGCGGAACTTACGGCGAAGAGGGGACTTCTTCGCGGACAGCAAGCTTGCAGCGGAGACAACCAGCCAAAACGCCGGGGTCAGCCCACGAGACGCAGGCCCTCACTCCTGCGCAAGGACGATCTGAAAGTGTTCTTCCGACCTCACCAGGGACTGCCATTGAGGAATCTGACCAGCCAAGCGATTTCCGACGCAATAGTGGAGGCCTGCCAAAAAAAGATCAGGTGGGACCAGTTCATTCACCGCATCCGGCCGGGTTCCAATAAAGTACTAGCGTCCACCCCGGACACAACAATCGCGATGGCGGTGAGAGGCGTCACGTCATTGAAGATCAACGGAAGACCACATCCGGTCAATGTCTACGTCCCGCAAGGCGAAAGAACCAGGAAACGTTTTATCCACAGAGGCCTGGAAGTTGGGAGACTCTCATAGTACTGTCCTTACTGTTTTTGGGGACGTTCTATCGAAATACATTTGCTACAGACGAGGTGAGAAGACGGGGTGAGACGAGGTTTTCGTAACACGGTTCAATTATGGCGAGCGTGTGACGAAGTTGGCCATCGCAGCGATGTGTGCTTGCAGCCAGATTTGCCCACATGCCGTGTCTGCGGAGTGCGTAACCCGGAGGTAACCCACACATTTACCCCGACAAGCGCGATTTGCTCTGGGGACCGTGTATTTGGCGACCGCAGTTGCCCAAAATGCCTGAAGCCTGTACAATACCATGCAGCCTAACCATCCAAGAAACCATACAAACCAGCCCCTAGCTGGTTCTCCTCCGAGGGCTAAGAATCGGAATGGAAGGAGCCGCTCAAGAATCCGTACGGCATCGCACAACTGCACAGAGCCGGGAGAATCGGGGTAGCAGCTTCGAAAGTCCCCGTCGAGGCCGAGACCAACGGCACAGAAGAACACAAAGGTGAAAGCCCATCCGAGAAACAAGTGACCCGGAGTATCCTTAGTACAGAGTAAGCCGCAGGTGAATCAGAGGCCCAAGTCGTATCTCCCACTGCCAAACATGCACCTGTTACGCCACGGGTCACGCAACATCCCGAATACAAAAGTGTAGTAGGTGAGAACTAGCAACTCAAAACAGATGTGAAGTAAAGGCGCGACAACGACGGTGGACGAAGAAAGAACCCACACACACTGCTTTACCCTGCAGTACTACTTTACTGAATACTGAACGCG
This sequence comes from Dermacentor albipictus, assembly GCF_038994185.2. Taxonomy (NCBI): domain Eukaryota; kingdom Metazoa; phylum Arthropoda; class Arachnida; order Ixodida; family Ixodidae; genus Dermacentor; species Dermacentor albipictus. Next base: position 37,165,813 of record NC_091823.1, read on the forward strand.
AATGCGCTCTGAGAAACTGTGATTGCGCTCCCTATATAAGATAGTGGCGTTTTTCCCCGATTAAACTTCGTTGAAAGGCGCGCGCGCCTGTGTGTGTGTGTGTGTGTGTGTGTGTGTGTGTGTGTGTGTGTGTGTGTGTGTGTGTGTGTGTGTGTGTGTGTGTGTGTGTGTGTGTGTGCGTGCGTGCGTGCGTGCGTGCGTGCGTGTGTGCGTGTGTGCGTGCGTGCGTGCGTGCGTGCGTGCGTGTGTGTGTGTGTGTGTGTGTGTGTGTGTGTGTGTGTGTGTGTGAGAGAGAGAGAGAGAGAGACCCATTCACGCGTTTTGGTCGATTTCGTAGTTACACACCTATTCTGTGCTCATTTGGTTTGGTTGAAAATATGTGTGACCAAGTTTTCGCTGCGGTTCTCGCACTTCGAATTCCTTTACTTTCGGTAATATTTCCAGTGTCACCACTGTATCCACAAAACCCGTTGATGGTTCATTTTTTCCCAGTTCATCCCCGTTGGAAGATGCCTGGTTTGATGGTTTACTATCGTCTAAAAGCTTTTGGATTTATCCGCTTTTGGATTTATTGAACCACTCATTACTTAGGTTTTGGTCCTTATGTTGATCCCGGTGCTCGTTTCAGCATTTAGCTGATTTGTTCAGGCGTCTTTCTCGTATCGGAAATGAAGGCTTCATGTACGTTCTCAGTCTCCAACATTCTCGGACCTTCCGCGTCCCTCATCACCAGCTCTAAATATCAGCATGCCACGACAAAAGCACTCAATGCGAATGAGTAGGAAAGGGCAGGGTTGCAACTCCTGCCAACCAAAATTGCCTACATAGCTCAGAATGGCAATTACTTCTATTTTAACAATGGTTGCTGGTAAATGCCACCATGCTCGTTGTTCCTAGTTTTTTTTATGTGTCTGAATCATTCAATGCTTTAATGGATGGGTGACTGTATAGATGTGAGCGTTCTCTTTGAAGTAGTGTGGTTCTGAAGCCGCACGTCGTCTGCGCTACTTAAAGGCCCGTAAAGCGGCGGTTCGTCGCACCTGTGGACCATGGGATGACGCAGAAATTTGTCATCCTAGACGCAGCCATCAGAGCAACGTACTGCTGTACGACGAGGCAGAGCAGACTGTATCTCTACATGGTGTCACTTTTGTATTGCCTGCCGTTTGTTCATCGGACAATGCTGCCCGCTGTCGCCGCTTGTTCACCATGTATACTGTGCCGCATTGTAGTGATGGTTTTATTGGCATTTGTATGCGTAACTATCACGTTCTGCGCAAGGTCATGAACAATGAACCGTCCAGTGAACCCGTGACGCGGCTCTGACATCGTTGCCCGTTGACATCGTTGCCTGACGTTGTCTGACATCGTTGCGTTAGATTAGTTTCTAATTTAGTACTTGAATTACACCGCTTGAGCCATTGTAAAACAGCTGCTTCAAAGGGGCTACATTTATTCCCCTTGTGCTCGTTAATGTGTAACCAGATCTAAACATGTTAAGTGCACGCATATAGAAACCTTCGTAATAAGAATGTGCGCTTTAGTTGTATTCTTTTCTGTTGAACAGACTAGTTTACCAGAGTTTATCTTGTACTTTTTCTTTGTATTACACTTCGAATGTATTTGAAGGCATTGGCTTTTAAAGGTGTTTGAATGTGCTCATGCTTCCGCTGTTGTCCTAATATCGACATGAGCACGCAAACCTCGAGTTATTGCAAATTACTTTCAGTGCTCTCAATGACCTTAATACACTTGTCTCCACTTTGCTTGAAAACTAAGTAAGAGGTAAGCACTTTCCTTTGTAAATGGTTGCCTGTACCATACTCTCCCATCACAGCGATCGTGCTGAAAGGAGACACCGACGCACTAAGTCAATTCAGGATCTAAGGACAGCCAGGCGAATGCAAAAGAAGATACAACGACGCATGGATAAGCTAGAGGCACAGTGGTGGTCGAAATTTTGTGCGTCGCTGTATGTCCACAAACCGCTATCTCAAATATAGAGAACTGTGCGAGGTCTACGTTCTCTTCCGCAACAGCGCTTTACGTTAAAGGACCTAGCACTATTCCAGTGCTGACAAGACATTGATGCGGCAGAAGTCTTCTGTGCCATGATTTCGGGTCTGCCAACTCGCACAGGTTCGCTTACATTGAACCATATTCCGGACTCACGACATTCACGCATGGATAGGCCTTTCACAACGCAAGAGCTTGACGCGGCGCTCGCCCTATGTAATCGATCGTCGTCGCCTGGTCCGGATGCCATACCGTATACTATGTCCCCTGGGTGAACGGGCACGAAATGCTCTCCTTAATATCAATAACGAGTCCTGGCATGACGGCAAGGTTCCTCAAGATTGGAAGATCAGCCGCCTGGTATACCGCTTCTTAAGCCTGGCAAGTCCGTCTTAGAGATTGCTTCAGACAAATTGCACTGTTGGGAAGGTAATACAGCGAATGATCCTCGTCAGACTTAGTGGTACCTCGAACACTACGAAATCTATCCAGACGCCATAGCTGGCTTTCGACGTCACCGATGTTCTATCGACAACGTTACCGATCAGGTAAACTATGTTCAACATAAAAAGACGTATAAGAGATTATCTGTCGGAATGCTCTTAGATATAAAGGGAGCCTATGACAACGTTCTTCATGACACCATACTTGAAGCATTGGAATCGATGGACCTGGGCGGTCAACATATCGTTGGACACGCAATTATTTACATAGGCGGACTCTCTTTGTTAACACTGAACCTGACCCATCCTCGCAATATTACATGCACCATGGAGTTCCGCAAGGTGGTGTCTGTGGCTCAGCGTCATTGGCTCAGCGTCTGTGGGGAGAGGAAAGGGGGAAGAAAGGATAGAGGGATGAGGGAAGTACTAGAGGGGTAATTTGGGCCGTGCAGTGGGAGGCAGGAGACCCCTAGAATCTGGAGGACAGCGAGATGTTTTCCAGGAAGTCGAGGACTGCCTTGAAAACATCGGCAGGTGAGGAGCTAAGGTCCACGTTGGCGGAGTCGGGGATGAAACGTACTGCATGGTGTGCTTAAACCTTTTGCGAAGCACCCTTACCATCTATACCTGACTCCGCGATGACAGCGACTACATAAACTAGCCTAGGCAGCAGCTCCCGCCCACCCCCGACACTCCCTTACCCTCTTACTAGGCACCAAACTGCCAAGAACTTTCGCACGTCACTCTCTTTACATAACTTTCCCCTTGGTTTCATTACATTGCCTTCTCCTGTAGAGCGGCTATAGCGACGCAACCATCTTTGATGACGCGTTGGCATCGGGGGCGGCAATGACAAGAACGCCCACTTTAATAAAATTACGACGTCATTCAAAGAATGTTTTTTCGATATTCTGAGCCTGCGTGGGGATACAGAATACGGAGAACCGTAGACAAGCGAAGCGCCCGCTTATATACTTAAGCTGATTGTTTCTTCCACAGCTTGGCGACAAGCTTATAGCGTCAAGGCTTGCGGGAAAATTAAATTCACTCCAGAAAAAAAGTTTCACAGCAAGCATACGAAGACCAACAATAGCTTCGCGTGGTATGAAAGGAATTTTGCGAAGTTTCCCGAGTAGAACGTCGTGGCAATAACGCAGTTTAGATTTCTCACCTGCTTTAGCGTCAGACGTAGTCAGACAAAGGATGAGGCGTCCTCTGTAATTAGTTCCGAAACATAAGCCATGTTGACAAGAATCAATATTTTGTAGTTTAGCACACGAGTGCTGCCTTGTTTCCTGCGATCGTGGCAGCTTTGTGCTCCATAAGTTGCTCGACAGCGGGGTAATAAAATTCCGCTGACATCGCTGTGTAACGTTGACGCCCACTCCTTTAAAAGGATCAGCGCTTGTGTAAACTGCGTTCCCACTTGTTGTGGGGGACGACGCCACTACATTTATTTAGATATACAGTGCTTACTTTGTGAAGTTATTATAGGAAGGAAGGAAAAAGTGGAGAAGGAAAGGCAGAGAGGTTAATCAGTTTAGCTCAACCGGTTTTCTACCCTACACATGGGAGCGGGATCGGGGGCGGTGAAAGATGGGGAGGAAAGAGGGAAAGCACATAGCACAGCACGCACATCATCAGTTACAGTCCGTCACTCTTGCGTGGTACGTGACATCACTGTCACATCCACTTGTCCAGGCCCGTCTCCTTCAAAAACCGAAGTAGTCCCTTTGTCGCCTTCAGCTGCGATGTCTTCTGTCGGTGACGTGTGAAACTCGTTTCGACTGACAATGCTCTATTGTCAAGGTGCGCTAGAACGGATGCCAGCGACTGTCTCTGAACATTACATTCAGGGCAGTCGCACAGAATGTGTTCTAGCATCTGCTCGCAAAGACAGGCATTGCAGAGAGCGTTGTCCGCCATTCCAATGCGAAATGAGTAAGATTTCGTGAATGCCACCCCTAGCCATAAGCGATAAAGCTGCCAAGTCACTGCGGCGTCATAGGAAATAAAGACGCCGATAATGCCGCTCGGGCAGCTCTTGAAGACACACAGGAAGAGGCCATACCACTTTCACGGTCCGACGCAGCCGGCAGACTTCGGGTGCTTGCACAGGAGATCACGCTCTCTCTATGGTGCACGCCAAGCAGCCAGACAAACCGGAGCAATCGTGATGCATCTCTGTGTGCCAGCTGGACTCCGCCGAAGAGAGGCCACTCTATTATAGGAAAATTTCCTTGCTTCAGGTGAGATCAGCAATTGTAAAACTCACAATTCAGAAAGTGGCTCACGTTGGTGGGAAGTGCCGCACGGTTGTAGTTTGATGATGATGATGATGATGATGATGATGATGATGATGATGGTGGTGGTGGTGGTGGTGGTGGTGGTGGTGGTGGTGGTGGTGGTGGCCTCATCTTATGGTTCATATCCACACTGGGGGATTGGCCAAGAATTGCGTGCTGAAGTGATTGCCTATTCTTTCGAAGTGTTACTCATTCGATGAGGAAAAAAATAAATTTAAACTAAATTGTGGGGTTTAACGTGCCAAAACCACTTTCTGATTGAGGCACGCCGTAGTAGAGGACTTCGGAAATTTCAACCACCTGGGGTTCTTTAACGTGCACCTAAATCTAAGCACACGTGTTTTCGCATTTCGCCCCCATCGAGGGAAAAAAAATATTAAAAAATAAGAAAGGTAAGAAAACATACAAAAACTAATTTGAATGAAATAAACGTTTTCTTCTTATTATTATTATTTTCCTTAAAGACCCCTGTCTAGAGGAGTATTACATGAAGGGTGAGGCTCACATATGTATGCCTATTGAAAGGACATAAAAATATATACACCAAAAAAATGCATGAGAATATAAATTTGCAGGAATACAAAGAAATACATGTAGCCTTTATTTTCCTTTACGGCAGGCAATGAATATCCAAGGCCTCTGCAAAAGCGCGTGGGCAGACTATTTCCGCAATGTGATGTGACAGGCCGTTCCAGTCTGTAGCTCTTCGAAAAAAAAATAGTGCCAGAAAAAGTGACGGAATGACAGCGTGGGCGTGCTACTTGTAAGGAGTGTCTTGTAGTGTCAAGTCTTGAGAAAGTAACTGTTTTACATTTAGTAGGGTTAAGGGTCATAAGCCAGTCGTCACACTAGTTTTGTATGTTGTTATGGTAGAGCCGCAGATGCTGCTGGTAAGAACTATCGTGGATTGTTTGTCAAATGGCGCAGTCGCCTGCGAACATTCGTATTTGTGAAGACACCTGTAGCGGAAGGTCATTAATATAAATTAAGAAGAGTAGTGGGCCGCGAGAGAGAGAGAGAGAGAGAGAGAAAAACTTTATTTGGTTCTTTCAAGGATTTAGCGTCTCGAGGTCTCCGTCGTCTTCTTGGGCGCCGACGACTTGGAGCCTCTTCCGGCAAGGGTGGGCCCCTATTACAGGGCTCCACTGAGCCTAGCTACCTCACTAGCGTGCTGCACTAAGGCCCTTTGGGCCGTGAGCTCGCAGCTGGTAAGCCGACTCTCCCATTGCTCCGCACTCGGGTTATTGTGTTGGTGGAATGATTGATTGTGAACAGACTCTTGGGGGACGCCCGATCTTACTGGGAGGAGCGAGTGAGTGAGTGAAGAAACATTATTGCAGGTCCGGCGAGGACGCGAACTCGTCGCGCACCCGGCTAGTCCCCCATCGGGACCAGCAGGTCTAGCCCACCGGCCCGGTCGCGGGCACGCCGGACAGCCAGGATTTGCTTTTCTAGAGCGGGGCTACACAGAAGCGAGTCCCACTCCTCCTTGATGAACTTGGGGTATGTCGACCCACACTCCCAGAGCATGTGCGCTATAGTGGAGGTCTGCCCGCAATACGGGCAGGTGTCGTCGCTATACACGTCGGGGTAAGCCTCGTGTAGAACGGACAGACACGGATATGTGCTGGTCTGTAGAAGTGTAAGTGAAACGGCTTGCACCCCATTCAACTTGGGGTGAGGGGGTGGAAAGACGCTTCTAGACATGTAGAAGAATTTAATAACCTCGTTGTGAGTAGCGGGAGCGTCCCTGTGGCTATTGGCAGTGGTTATTGACGTGTACCGACTGAGATGGATTAGAAGAGACTGAGCTATCCCTTTTAGGATGCCAGGGGGCAAGTTCAGTTTGGGTACTTTAAGTAGTGAGCGTTGGTGCGGTACATTGTCAAATGTTTTTGTAAAATAAAAGAAAATGGCGTCACTTTCTGCACTTTGGTCCACATTAACATGTAAATCGCGAGTAAACATGGCTAGCTGTGTCTCGCATGATAATCCTTTACGGAATCCGTGTTGGGAAGGATGGAAAACGTTGTACCTAGAAACTGCATTATTTGTGACCAGATCTTGCACGGTATGCTGGTTAGTGAAATGGGGCGACAGATTAAAGGAGTGCTTTTACTACCAGATTTGTAGGCTGGAACGACTGCCGCCGTCTTCCATTTGTACGGAATACTACTGCAAGATAATGATTGAGTTAAAGGTGGGCAAAAATAGATCGCAGATATATATTTAGTGTTTTTCAGTAGCTTGTACTTGACTTCGTTTGGTCCGGATGCGGACGGTAGCTTGAATTTATCTATGACAAATTTGATACCATTGGCATTGACCAGAATTGCCGGCATAGTCGAATGAACTGGCACTGACGGCAAAGGTAAGCGTCGGTCGGGTTCGATGGTGAAAACGCATGAAAAAGTATAGTCGAATGGGCGTCTGGGCAGTCGGAGTTACTGATCGCCGTGCAAGTATTATCAGTGAGGGTGATAGTGTCCGTTGGCTTGGGATTTAGAATTTCGCCGGATTTCCGGAGGTTTGTATTTAGCACATTGGGTAACGCACAATGATGAAAAAAGGTATTTTTCGCGATAAATCGCGTTCGAGTAGCTTGTCTCAGCCTCGTAATTCTTTTCCCATGCCAACGGACACTGTTTTAGCTTAGCAGAACGGAAAAGCTGTTTTTTCTAGTTTCTAATCTTCTGAGAGATTTCGTAAACTACGGCCTTCGTTTGTTAGTGCTTGACGTAACAACGGGAACGTGGACTGTTGCTAATTCGGTGATCATTTTCTGAAACAGTGATCAGTTCTCTAATAAAAGACTATCGCGATTATTTGAAAAATCAGAGTAGAAAGAGACAAGTTGACTGTTTATGGCTTCGTGGTGATCCTTGTCGTAAAGGCGTATTGTTTTCATGCTAGTTTGTCTCACCGGCGGTGCATGCGTGAAAACCGAGTTAATTTCTTTGTGGTCGCTTAATTCCCGTAGGTATGTTAATAATGAAAGACACTCTAGATTATTCGTTAATATGAAATCCTAGATTTTGGCACTGCCCGCTGTGACTCGTGTTGGTTTAGCCAGTAATTGGGTTAGGTTTAAGTTAAGGCAAACATCGAGAAAATCTTATCCTGGTTGAGTTGTGCCTGAAGGTGAGCTATAGTACTCCAGTCAATGCCATGATAGTTGAAGTTGCGAAATAGTAAAATATGTGCGTTCCCATGTTTACTTGTGAGCTGACTAATGACATCGTTAATTTTAATGGCAAAGCTTGGGTCATTACTTGGCGGCCGGTAGCAAACATTTAGCGGGATATTATGGGGTGCAGCACGGAAAATGAGCCAAAGTATATCGAGGTCAGATGAACTGTCGATGAAAGAACAATGTAGCCGGTCACTCGGAGCAATAAGAAGGCTGCCTCCCCGCACGTGTAGACGATCTTTGCAGAAGATACGGAACCGGGGTATAAGTCTTCCAAGACCTCGGTGTCAAACACGTCATCGGTAAGCCATGTTTCAGTAAGTATTAATATAGCAAATACAGAAGAAGAGATTATATTCGATAATAATTCACGTTTGGTCAGGAAACTGCGCGCGTCATTATAGATTGTAGAAAATGATACACCATGCGCGGGAGGAGGTGTTTGCATGATGTTTGCGCTGATTTCAACGGGTCAATTGCTATTGGGTTTCCTTTGCGCTTTTTGAAGCTTCGTCATAGGTGTAGTGTTTTGTACCGATGAACAAGGTTTTGTATCGCAACGTAAATGGTGCCGATTTGCTCTTCGCGAAGACAACAAGATGCTTCCTAGCACTTTGCACCGGACGAGAGGAATGCTCACCAGTACGGTACCCAGTTCCTTTCAGCTTGCTGCCGCATGATATAATATGTCGTTTCGTTTTAAATAGCGCAAACCTTACAATTATAGGACGAGTGATTCTATTGGGCCGGTGGCCTAGACCATGTGCTCGTTCTATGTCCTTTGCTTCTACGGCTATGTCGAGGAGCTCGTCACAGTGTGTGATGATTGTTTCTTCTACCTGGGTGTTAGACTCTGGTACGTGTTGTTTATTGAGACCGTAGAAAATTAGGTTATTTCAGCGAGAACGATTTTCAGCGTCATCAAAACGGGTTTCTAGATCGGAGATGGCGTGCGTTGTAAGAGTGGTGGTTGTCTACATAGCTTGTAGCTGCTGCTGTAGGCCTTGAATGTGCTTGCAATGGCTCTCCATAATAGACATTCGTCTGTTCAGTTCAGAGATAGTGTTGTTAGTGGAGAGCAGGGGCGTTTTTAGATATTTTAACTCGGTAATCAGCTGTGTCTGCCCTGTGGACAACTTCTATAGTTCAATGAGGATAGTGTTAAAATCAGTTGCGGGATTCAATTTCACATCACCCAACTTCAACAGAAATGAGCATATTACGCTGGAGCACGCGAGGCAGCACTAATCAAACAGCGGGCGCTCGGGAGCTGTACCAAAAAGCGGTGGTCTGACATTTTCGAAAAAGGGCAGTTCGGCTCACTAAGCTGTGCATTGAAGAGAAGTGGTTTAGTAGACTGCTCAGGGCTCGGATGTTGTACCACTCCGAGCAACATCCAAGCAAGCAGGGCTCGGATGTTGTTCGGTTTTTTTTTTTATTATTTCACGTACTTTCAAGGCCCGAAGACGTTACAGAAAGGAGTGGAGTCAAAACAAGAAGTAATGCAGTAAAAATACAAACAAAAAGTATTAACAAAAAAATATTAACAAAAGGCATTCTGAACGGCGGTCTTGAAGTTAGTAGGGTCGGTGATGAGTGCGATTGAGGCGGGAAGGCGATTCCAGTCCGTGCTTGTCCTGGGGACGAATGAGTCACTGTACCGGTTTGTACGGCACATTGGCACCCCGATTTTAAGGCTGTGGTCAGTAGTACGGGCCGAAATATAAAACGGAGGGGCAAGAAGGGTTTCTTTTAAAATGGGGTTCAGATGAAAAACTTTGTGAAAAAGGGAGAGACGGGAAGATTTGCGGCATGATGAAAGATCAGGTAAGTTAAGAGTTCGTTTCATTGAAGAAATACTTGCATAGCGAGAATAATTAGATAAGACAAAGCGTGCACCGCGGTTTTGAATACTTTCAAGAGTAGAAACTAATGAAGACTGAGTCGGATCCCAAATGGCTGAAGGATACTCCAATTTGGAGCAAACTAAAGTTTTATAAAGAGTTAGCTTCAGGGAAGAAGGGGCAGAGCTAAAATTGCGGCGCAGGTAACCAAGCATGCGATTAGCGTTTTTAGTAACATAGTCAATATGCGAGTGCCAAGAAAGGTTATTTGATATGTGAAGGCCGAGATACTTGTAAGAGGTAACTGACGTCACAGGTGCACCATTAATAAAGTACGTGTGCGTGGCAGTGTTACGAGATATACGCATGGCCTTTTATTTATTTGAATTTAGTTGCATGCAACAATTAGAACACCACTCAATTACGCGGTTAAGGTCGTCCTGCAGCTCTTGGGAATCTGAAGGATTAATAATTTTACGGTAAAGAGCACAGTCATCCGCGAAAAGCTTTATGGAAGAGAAAAGAACGCAGTTCGGAAGATCATTATTATAGATTAGAAAGACAAGTGGACCCAGGACTGACCCTTGAAGAACAGCTGCTGGTACGTTAGAAAACCGAGAATTACAGTTATTAGTGTTTACAAACTGCGTCCTATTAGAAAGAAAGTTTTTTATCCACTCGAGTACATTTACGTCCGAGTTAAGTTGAGTCAGCTTAAGCAGAAGTAAATCATGGGTCACAGAGTCAAAGGCTTTGGCAAAATCAAGAAATACGCAGTCAATGTCGGTACCTAGATCAGAAATTGCAAAGCGATCGTTAGTGAATGTTAAGAGCTGTGTTTCACAGGAAAAGAACTTACGGAAACCATGTTGACAGGGGTTGAAAAAGGAGTTTGATTCTAAATACTCTGTACCAAAAAGCGGTGGTCTTACATTTTCGAAAAAGGGCAGTTCGGCTCACTAAGCTGCGCATTGAAGAGAAGTGGTTTAGTAGACTGCTCAGGGCTCGGATGTTGTACCACTCCGAGCAACATCCGAGCCCTGCGTGCTCGGATGTTGTTCGGTTGTTGTTCGGTCGTGTCTCTGTGAAGTATTTTCTCAAGTAGTGGTATCGATGACTGCCTCGAGAGGTGGCGCCGTCCTGCGGTCTGCAACGATGCTGACAGCTGCGCAGAAGCCGTCTACGTCGTCTTCACTCCATGGTCGCGCACAGCATGCTGGCAGCTGGTGCGTCCCAGCTGCGCGATCGCTGCCGCTCGCATGATTAGCAGCAGAGGAAGACGCCCAGCTTAAATCGAGTGAAATTCAATAGTAGACTGGCAGTGTGCACAAAAGTGAAATGAAATATGCTTTTGGCTGTTCAGTTTCTGGGTATTACGTGCAAGAACCACGGTCTGATTACGAGACACGCCGTAGTGCGATCTCCGGATATTTTTGGCCGACTGAGGTTCTTTAACCTGCACCTAAATCTAAGTATACACGAGCGTGTTTCTCATTTCACCCACATCGGAATGCGGCCACCGCGGGAGGAACCCGACTCGCCGCCTCGACCTCCGTGACGCAACCGCCATTGTCACTATGTAACCGCGGCGAGTACGTCTGCATGCTGCGTCAGAAATAATAATTATTTATTATAATTTCAGTACTCTAAATGCCAGATAGCGTTACACGGAAGAGCGGGTTAGTTTATTGCTCTTAAGAAAAATCTCGTGTTGTTGCCGTCTGGAAGACGGCAGTATCTGTGATTGTAGCGATTGTAGGGACAATGTAACTACCCTCGTTGCTTTAGTGTGTGACATAAAAGAACACAAAAGCAGATTCACTTGGCTTCAGCTTGGCTCCAGCTTCGAAAAATGTGGTTGCTGCAGGGAGAAACGCACGCAGAAGCTGTCTTTTTATCTGCCGATTAGCGAAAAAAATTTTGCAAAGAAGCATGCAGTAGATTGTCACCGTCTTCTGGATCCTAAATATTTCCTGTAGTCGTTTTGCCTTCAAGACGTGGCACGTGCCCAAAACGGGGGAGGGGTCGTGAATCGGCTAGTTGAACGTTTAGACGATACCTAATAGTAAATGAAGCAGTTAATAAAAATATGCGCCTGAGAATAAGAGAGTTTTGTGTAATTGAGTAGCGAGACCAGATAGAAGCATTACAAAATTATTAAAAAGAAAAAAAGTTACAAATGATAAGATTGATTACAAAATTTAGAACGATAGTAACTTGGAACTCTCAGCGCAGTTTCTTCATCTCACGTGAGCCACTCTGTTGCGCGGCCGCAAACGCACACGGTAAGGGCATAAATTCAAACTGGCGAGTTGCGAAGTCGCATGCGGTGTTTTTTCCAGTTAGCCGAGCTAAATGAACTAAAACAACTAGAAGCTACACAAGAACTCTGAATAATTATCACAGCGCAAAAAAGAAGAATAGAATGAAAACATAAAAATAGCCAGTCGGTCGGTACGATACGCCTTCGGTATTGCGTTTCGCTCTGCACGCGATTTTTCAGTGGTCTCGGCGAAAAAGAAAGAAAGAAAGAAAGAAAGAAAGAAAGAAAGAAAGAAAGAAAGAAAGAAAGAAAGAAAGAAAGAAAGAAAGAAAGAAAGAAAGAAAGAAAGAAAGAAAGAAAGAAAGAAAGAAAGAAAGAAAGAAAGAAAAAGAGAAACGCCAAACACTGCCGCAGTTCCGTACATTTCGGAACTCCCAAGAAATCCACTTTCCGGTCCTCTTACGTTTGTGATTGCCATGTCTTTATACCGCTGGAGCCTCGACTTCCTCAAACTCATCTGTTCTTGTTATCCTTTTCCGTTCCGTGTGTCGTGTTCCACAGTGCTGCTTGACGTCCTTTTTTTTCCTTCGGCTGAGAAGTTTCTACGGTTTCTGCGGTATATATACCTTGCATGCGTCCTTTGTTTCTCAGGAGCAGCCACTCACCGGGCGGGGCAATTGAGCTGGCTCGCAGCGGGGTGGGTTGATACGAATTTTTCTGCACTCTTCAGATGGTTCGCGTTCCATTCGCCTCCTGCAGAACATTTCAGAGCGACAGCTCTACTAAGCTTCCGCGTGGGCTACGTCGCTGAGTAGATGATGCCATGGAGAGCGCGAGGCCTGCAGAGATAAATTTTCTGACTTGAGCGAGCGCATGTATTTTGCAGTCGAATATAGTCTATAGGTTTACACGCGCTTTCGAGCAAGACCTTTACATTAGAATACGCGACTTAACAGCCGACTTGCCTTGCTTGGTAGGGTTTCCTGCCTATAGATAGGGCTCTCTTCACCACTTGTGACGCGTTTTACTGCCGCCATGACATCGCGCGCCTTCGCTGTTGATGGTTCTCCAAGCTTATATGTTGTGCTATAGGTTCTCCGAGACGAGGGGGGAAAAACAATTCGGATAGGCTGCACCAGAGACGCAGCACCGGCGAGGTACGTGAAACGCCTTTTGCGTGCTGCACTGGGTGTATGCACAGGCACTACCGGGTACAGAAATGACGCGCGAGCTGCATTCATTCATACATTAGAAAGCTTACGTGCCTAGCTAATGTTACAGCTACTGGGAGTCTTACGGCGTAATTTTGCGATCGTGCTTGCTCCCTATTCGTAGTGGGCCCGTTTGTTTTCCAGATGGTATTTGGGCACAAGGGGTAAATAACTGACTTCCATGCTGGTGACGCGCGAGACTGCCCTGAGCCGCTCGACCCCGCCCCCCTCGTAGATGGGGTGCACTGCTGCTCTACTGAGTTTGCACTCCCTACGGAGCCGGACATGTTCCGCCATGGTCGAAGGGGTTCTGTTTCCCTATGCGTTGCTGCCCGTATATCTCGACGCTATTTCTGGACCCTACGGGCCAAACGCAGGGGGCGTCATAGCCGAGCAAGCGTGAACTTATCTGCAACAATGTGCACACTTGTAGACCTTGTCACTCCTGATGTGCACAGCCCCTTGAGTTTGATTGATTATGTCTACTATGACCGAGTGAGTTCCTTCAAACCGTGACCACTCTCGCTCGGATCGACAAACGCATTGCCGAGCTATGCTTCTCTGGACGGCAAGCGAGAAGCTAAATGTAGCTTTGGTTGTTACACGCTTGGCGCGGCAAGGACGTCATCTCTGCACAAGACACATGCAAGATCGACAGCTGAATTCTTTTGTGTAGGCAAGATACCAAAGTAAGGCGCGTGTGTAGTACGGTTGCAAATATATAAGCGATAATACTATAACATGTTTTGTTGCATGCGGTTTTAGCATGCGACTACCTCTGACCAATATTAAAGATATTTCAGATCAACAACAACAGCAAAAAAGTGCGTAAATGAAAAGGAATGACCACGCTGGCGAACGCACAAATCAAGGACGACCAATGCATCTGCGTATCGTCCTTGTTACGACACGCAGGTGCACGGCATGCATGCATGCCTGCGTTAAATGCCGCACTCGAAACGTATCATGAGAAGCCAACAATCAAAGGCACCAAGGACAACATATAGGGGAAATTACCTGTACTTTCTAATTGAATTAAAGAAGTGATAAATAAATGGCAATGAAGGTGGATGAAAGACAACTTGCCGCAGGTGGGGAACGATCCCGCATATTCGCATTACGCGTGCATCGCACGCACGTAATGTAACCTCCATCGGATCCTTGAGCGCGATGGAAGACCGCGCGCTCCCTCCCCGCTTTCTTAGCTTGCGTGCGCGAGATTGTGACGCGATCACGGGCTCACCCTCACACGCTTTCACTTGCACGTAAAGCACACAGCGCGCGGTGACCATTTTATCGCCCTTGGACTCTATACGGAAGTTCATGTCGATGTCCTCTGCGACGACAGAAATGCACCTGGGATGTCCGTATAATTGCTATCGCAATGAAAGAGGCCGGAGAATAAGACAAACACATTGCATGTCCAAGGCACTGTGACGACCGAATCAGTGCCAGTTCAGTACAGGCAGAGGCAGCAAGCTAAGTTCATTCACTCGACGCGGCACCACAAGCACACGATGTGGTGTGCTGGCGTGGACAGAGTACGTGGGGGCCCACAAAGGTTGTTCGTCGTCTGTATTGCTTTCAGGGACTGGCGTAGGTGGAAGTAATTCAGATCAGTAGGTACCGTGTTGATATGGGCCTTTTGAATGCCAAAGTTTGTATGGCCGGTGCCCTGTGATAAGACATTTATTTCTTGCCTTATCTTTCTTTTTTTATGCCATAGAATATTGATTCAAGTAACTATATTTATGGCGGGACAACCCCATCCATCAGGAATGAGCGTCAGAGCGCTACCGCCGGTGAAGTACGAATTGAAAGCGAAACACACGGCAGAAATCGCCGTCGTGAAAGTGCGCGGAATGCGACAAGAGGAACATAAATATGTGCTCTACCGCGTCTCTTTGTCCCAGATTTTGTTCTGGGCTACGGACAGTTTGCCTAATCAAGCGATTTGGGCACTTAAACGTGGCAATTCAGGTTTTCTGTCGAGGTGCTCCTGTTTCGCTGTTAACTCGTAACACATGGTAATTACTTCCGATGGACATTTACCTGTGATAATTCACACTCTTTGTAGGCTAGGACAGAACAGCTGGAGCTCATTCACTCCGCGAGTGATATGTACACAAGCTTATTTCAAAAAAGAAATATTCAACTGAAAAGAAATGCGGATTTCTCGAGCATGTTCCAGTACCAACATATCTGAAATAGCATATGTTACATAACCATTGTGTAACTCCCTTGTGTAATGTCTATCAGATGCGAGAGAAAGAAGTGCTTTTTCACACCTCATCTGTTGAGGGGCTTTGAGAACTGTTTGTGCTACATCGTGCTAATGGGCAGTAACCCGTTCGTTAGACCACCCGATTCCCTTTACCCTTTTTACTTCGGCGCAGCTTATCCGGCCGGTCTATACAATAGCTAGCCTGTCTTTTCCACTCTCTACTTCCTCTCCTTAATATTTGTAAGGATAAGCCAACTGTACATATGTGCGAGAAGAAAAGCCGAAGATAAACAATGAAATGCGGTTATTACCATCATTTGAAGAACTTGCCCTTCATTCTGTATACATTAGATGCACAGCTCCTTCTGCTCTCTGACTGCAAACATGTCTCCACCAAAAAATGAGAGCATTGCTTCTACGTCATGTGCCCTAATAGCCGGGGATATGCGGCGTTACCTAACCGAACGGAAGAAACAAGAACGTCTAGCGCGCAAAAGCTCAAATCAGGAGCCTTTATACGTATACTGCTTCGCGCCATGACAATTTCCCTTAAGAGTTTCGGTCGTATTTTGTGTTTGTTTGTTTGTTTGTCTGTCTGTCTGTCTGTCTGTGTCTGTCTGTCTGTCCGTCCGTCCGTCCGTCCGTCCGTCCGTCTGTCTGTCTGTCTGTCTGTCTGTCTGTCTGTCTGTCTGTCTGTCTGTCTGTCTGTCTGTCTGTCTGTCTGTCTGTCTGTTTGTCTGTTTGTTTGTTTGTTTGTTTGTTTGTTTGTTTGTTTGTTTGTTTGTTTGTTTGTTTGTTTGTTTGTTTGTTTGTTTGTTTGTTTGTTTGTTTGTTTGTTTGTTTGTTTGTTCAGGCATATACTTTTTTCATTAATCCATGCGCTCCTCTCTAGGTTTCTTGCGGGCCTGTTATCTCGTGCGCAGCCACCCTATTTAATGAATATGAATACCCTTATTTTTTTTCTTCCTGTACTCGTCTTGCCCGTATCACCTTCCCAATGCGAGAACGCGACTATACATGCAGGCCCACCTCCCAGCTATTCTCCCAAGCGTTCTCTAGATGTCGGTATCTCTCGATTACTGTCTCCGTTGCCGCAACGAAGGCGTATAAAAGCACACAGTATAAAAGCGATCCGAACGTTAGCGTCCATGGAATGTGATTACACTGCTGCTGGAAAGGTTCATTTGAGCACACGCACGCTCATTTCACAGCAAAGGAGCATCGTGCTTTCCTTGATACAATTACGACTCAGCCGCCGGCGCGTTCGAACGCTACGATAATTATTATCCGTCCTCTAATGAGCTCGCCCCACTATACCGCTTACCGGGCAAGAAATAAAGTCTCGAAAAGGGCTCGGCTTGCAGTTTTGCGCAAAACTGGCAAGACACATTCGCGAATACACGGCCATACGCAGCACAAACGCTCGGCTTATACTCTGTGAAGTCGGCGGTAAGTGATAGGTTCGTTTAGTTATAAGTGAGACCGACGTCACAATTTACTTATGCTTGCGAAGTTGCAAGCAGTCTAGTTCTTTCGTATGATACAGCAGAAAAAGAAAAGAAAGGAAAACGCGGGAACGCATTTATCGCTCGCTTGATCTTCTTCGAGACCGAGCAGCCCCATAAATCGCCGTTAAGTGGTCCCGAAATAGTGTTAACGATGCGCACGTGTGTTACTCTGGTACTTCCTTGTTAAAGCGATCGCGCCACCAGTTCTGGCCCGTCGTAAGCTAGACTGGGCTGCATTCGCAGTTATCTGCACACGTTTGCAGTTATATGCACACGTTTGCAGCGCGTGCGACACTTATTAGGTGTCTCCTTGTTCTGCACGTGCGTACGGGCGTGTGTCGTGGTGGGTGAGCGGAGGAGGTATATCTCAATTTAGTGTGCACGATATTTAACATTATCTAACGTGTCGCTCTGACTTTATGGAGCGCAAGATAAGATGTCACGCATCATTTAACGTAAGCAGTTTCACAGTAAGTTCTATTTATTTATTACTTTGAGCGCCTATTTAGGTACCCCTCGGGTATTATTGCACAGGAAAAAACAACGACGTAGCACATTTCTGAATAGAGCTAGAGCAATGCAGACAAAGACAAACACTCGACCATATTTTCTGCTATAGTGACAATCAGAAAAACACGAGGAAATCACAAAAAGAAAACGAAATAAGAAAATGTCAATCAATCGCACACAGCGAATACGTTTGAGAGGACATCTATTACGGCGACAGCAATTATACGGACGCTAAGGACGCGCTCATGCCGTCGCCGCCGTGCTGTCACCGCATCGACGTGCGCGTGCGCGGCCCACGCGTGGAGGATTAGAGACGCGCAGTGCGCTTGGCTGCAAAAAATTAAATAAATAAAGTAAACGAAGCGAAGTGGACGCAAAACGTCACGGCTCCGTTCACTCAGCTCTGCCGGAGCCAGAACAAGGGTTCTGGTTCCCCGCTGATGGCATGCGCGGCGTGTGCGTACACATGCCTGCTGTGCAGTTAGTTGCTTGCACACACCACCGCTCGCGGTCCACGCACGCAGTCTGAGCAGAACGGTGTAGCGAACATCAGCTAAATGTATTGACAAAAGGCAAACGGCTTTGCTTCACTGTCGACCATCGAGGTGCGACGCCTTCAGCGCAACGCTAAACCTTGCTCTCGCTTTCGGTGCTTCACCTTCGAGCGAACCTGCCTATTTGCGTAGGGGGGAGTTCTGCGGAACGGTATGGAGAGGTTTGGAGAGTATGGAGAGAGTCGGAAAGCGCGAATACAACACCGCGTGGCAGGCTAGTAATATTTCTAGGGTGTGGCGTTGAGACGGACATTCGCCGCTCACTATACGTATGTAGGATAGAACGTTGTTGTTGTTGTTGTTGGTCTTTTGGCAAATTTGACATTTTCCTTTCCCTTTTTATCCTACCCGATATGTTTCATTTGGAGGAGGAGGAGTAGATTTTAATGAACAGAAAGGAGGAGAGGTCGGCCTGGAGAGCGTGTCTCTAGCCTGCTACTCCTCACTGGGGAAAGGGGAAGTGGGAAATACAGGGAAAGGTAGGTGGCGGGTGATTATGGTATGGTACAATGAGATACTATATACACGTTGCCCAATATGCGGGTGCGCACTGAAGACGCATACCCGTAAGGGTAATCTTGTCCATACAAAAAGTAATATTGTCCCAAAAAGTTATTGCGCAAAACACATTTCGTACAGACTGCACGTCTCACAGCTTCTAAAGGCGATCGTCTAGACCAGTCTCACTTAAAAAGTTCAAAAGTGATTTTATGGCACGTTGGGCACAGTGAACAGTCCTCCACGCGCCCAAAAGCTTTTCTTCTGAAAATGGGCGGGAGTCCAAGCTGTCAGCTATTGATTTGAGAGTTCTTCGTTCGGCCGCATATTGAGGGCACACACAAAGTACGTGAGCTATTGTCTCGAGAGTGTGACAGACGCTACATTCAGGGTCCTGTGCTTGTCCAATCTTGTGAAGGTATCGGTGGGTGTACGCCACACCCAGCCGTAATCGATGAATGAGTGTTTCCTGGCTTCTCCGCAACCGAAGTGGAAGCCGGAATTGTAATCCAGCATCAAGTCTATGAAGGCGCTCATGTCGATGTTCGGGGTTGTCCCAATGTCGTGCCGTAGAAGTTTTAAGGGAGGTATGGAGCAAGGCGTTAATGTCATACCGGGAAAAATGAATTTTTATAACAGTTCCGTCAGTGTGCGCCTTTTTTGCTTCCGCGTCAGCCTGTTCGTTTCCAGCTATTCCACAATGGCCAGGAATCCACCGCAGCACGATGGTATGCCCGGAGTGAGACGCGTCAGCAAGTAGAGACATGATGTCATGAACCAGAGGACTATAGGCGGTTCTGTCACTCATATAATTGCTGATGAGTTGCAGTGCTGGTTTTGAGTCACAGAACACTGTCCACTTCTCGAGACTCTGTTGCAGTATGCAGCGAACTGCTTCTCGAACTCCGCTCAACTCAGCTGCTGTAGACGACGTCCTGTGTCCTATCTTGAATCGTTCTGCGATTCCCATTCCTGGCACCGTGTAGGCCGCCGCGGAAGAGGTCTGTGTCACAGAACCATCTGTAAAAACATGTTCGTAATATCTATACATGTAAGCAATGTATGATAGCGCAAAATGCTTGAGCCCAGCAAGCGGCATCTTCGACTTCTTCGTTATTCCAGGGATTGAGAGTCTCACCGTTGGCTTTGCCATCGTCCAGAGTGGAACTTGGGGTATGTCATATGGTTGGAAGTCCGACGGCAATAAGTCTTGCTGCGACATCACGGCTTCTGAGTAGGCAGACACAGACCGTACGCTTGTGACGTTCGTGAGTGGATGATTCCTGTGCCTGGTCAGTAGCCTTAGATGCACTCGCAATGGCTCATGTTGCAGATAAACTCGAGCTGGGCACGCACGTGCCTCTGCAATCGTGCCCCAAGTAGACGCACATCGTGGTAGTCCAAGGCAAATTCTCAGTGCGCGAGCCTGAGCACTTTCAAGTGTGCGTACAGCAGTTGTACAAATCCGAGAAAGTACAGGCGCACTGTAGCGGAAGTAGCCAACAAAAAGTGCCTGGTAGAGCTGCAGAAGAGATGACTTGGATGGGCCCCATGATTTTGCAGACATATGTCGAATGATCTGAGTAAAGCTGTCTAGCTTTTTTCTTAATCCGGAGAGGTGCTTCGACCAAGATAAGTCACGGTCGATGATGACTCCGAGAAACTTGTAGTGGGTTACTGAAGGTATAATCTTCCCATCAATCATAACGGGGTAGCAGGCCATTGACTTCCGTGTAAATGCCATGGACACACTTTTTTCCGGTGAGAGCTGCAGTCCGCGACTGTTTAGGTACGTCGACGTTATCGACACCGCGCGCTGCAGCTTCGTTTGCACTT
This sequence comes from Dermacentor albipictus, assembly GCF_038994185.2. Classification (NCBI taxonomy): domain Eukaryota; kingdom Metazoa; phylum Arthropoda; class Arachnida; order Ixodida; family Ixodidae; genus Dermacentor; species Dermacentor albipictus. The sequence goes on from NC_091823.1 coordinate 37,186,216, forward strand.
GCAAGCGCGTTAAGCTCGTGGTCCATATACAGATGTCGTCTGCGTACATAGAGAGCGAGACTGTGCCTGCATGTTCTTTGACCAGTCCAATGAGAACGATGTTAAATAAGGTTGGGCTCAATACTCCTCCTTGAGGCATTCCACGATAGACGGGGTGGTTCTTTGTTTCACCGTCTGGAGTTGTCATGAATATCGTTCTCTCTTGAAGATAGCTGGCTATCCATTGATGCATACGTCCCCCGACGCCACATTCTTCTAGGGCATCTAAAATTGCATCATGTAGAACGTTGTCAAAAGCACCCTTGATATCCAGAAAGACAGCAGCCGTTAATCGACGGCGACGTTTCTGATGTTCAACAGTTGTTACTAGGTCAATGACGCTGTCGATTGACGACCTACCCTTTCGGAAACCTGTCATTGCGTCTGGATATATATTACGTTTCTCCAAAAACCACTCCAGGCGCGTCAAAACCATGCGTTCCATGGTTTTACCTATGCAACTGGCAAGCGCCACAAGTCTGTAGGAAAGCATAGCATGGGGTGTCTTGCCTGGTTTCAATAATGCCACGATTTTGCTTGTCTTCCAATGTGCAGGCACAGTTCCCGAGGACCACGAGAGATTGTATAAAGCCAGGAGCTCTTCAGTCGCTCGAGGGCCTAGATGGCGCAAGGTAGAATAGGTAATGCCATCAGGACCAGGCGCACTTGAGTGTCTTGAAGAGGAAATCGCTGCACGTAGCTCTTGCACCGTGAATGGCAGGTCGAGACGATCGTCCATTGTTGGAGGAGCACACCTGAGCACTGAAGCTATCGATGTTGCAGATCCAGAGAGGTGTATGCAGAAATCTTCCGCGATTTCCTTCTCACTGCGCGTCTGGATGATAGCCAAAGCTCGGAAGGGACGTAGCTGTTGTGGAGGAGATGGTAGTGCTCGTACAACATGCCATATTGTGGACAACGGTTTTCGTGGGTCCAGGCTGGTGCAAAAAGACCTCCAACGTTGTCTGTCGAGCTTGTCTAAGTATCTTTGAATTTTCTTTTGCACACGGCGTGCCGTCCTCAAGTCTGATATCAGCTTAGTTCGCCTGTATTTCCTCTCGGCGCGACGTCGGACTGCCCGCAGCTCTTCATATGTAACGTCAACGGATGTCCTTGAATTTGATGTTTGGATGATGCGTGTTGTTGCGTGCATTGCTGCTCTAATGCGTTCTTCAATCTCTTTCGGTGAAATTACACAGTTGCAGGATTCTTCTAGCTTGTTCTGAAAAGCATCCCAGTCAGTGCGTCGCGTATGAGTACTTGGAAGTCTTGTAAACCATCTCAGTTGTACATAAGTAGGTAGGTGATCACTGCCATACGTTTCAGCATCTGTGCACCAGGCAGCAGAAGACGAAAGACATCGTGAAGCGATAGCTAAATCGAGGCAACTGCTGTACGTTGTGCCACGAAGAAATGTTGGTGAGCCATCGTTCAGGATGTCAAGATCATTGCTGCTTGTGAAGTTAAGAAGTTGTTTTCCTCGAAGATTTGTGATCCTACTACCCCAAAGATGGTGGTGCGCGTTGAAATCACCTACAATAATATGAGGTCCTTGGCAAGAGTCAAGAACAAGTTTCAGGTGGCCAGAGTCAAATCTTCCCCTGGGAGAAATATAGCCACCGATGATCGAGATTATCCGGCGCTTTAGCTTCAGTGTTATAGAGACGTACTCGTTGCTGCTATGCACCGGAACTTGGTTTAGCGAATACGTGAGGTCACATCGCACACACAGTAAAACTTTGCTAGTATTTCCACTTGTCCCAGACGCGAATTGTTCATATCCAGAGAGTCTAAATGGCGATGTCATATTCGGCTCGCATATCACGATAACTGGAAACCGATGCTTGAGCACTCTCTGTTTAAAATCTCCCAGGCGACCCCGTAGACCTCGTGCGTTCCACTGGAATATTACGGAACCGCTTATCCTTTCCTGTAGTGACAACATTGAAGTTGATGATGCCATGGCGATTACTAGCTTTTATACAGCAGCAAGCACTGGTTCTAGTGCGTCGAGAATTTGCACCGCAGCCTTGGCAACGGGCGTCTTTACTCCGATGAGCAGCATTCGCAAGGAACGAATCAACTGTGCAAGCATTGCCTTGATTTGCCCATCCGACGATGAAGGTTCATGTTCACGCTGGCGTTCCGGCTGCACTTCTGTACTCCGAGATGGCAGGGAAGGCCATACAGTAGTGTCCTTGGTGTTCAGAAGAGTAGACGTGGTTAAAGGTGGCTCTGACGTTTGAGGAGTAGCAGGAGCGCGCGACGACTTTTCCTGGAGCACAGGTTGTCCTGTTGTCGATGCTGATCTCCTTCTGCGATTACGTGAGCGCCTCTGGCGGCGATGGACCTTGGTAGCCGCTTCTCTGTGCGTAGATCGATCTCGTACCATTTTCCTTAGCACGGACATTTCAGTCTTTAATTTTGGACAGTCCTTCGACGTTGCCTCGTGTGGCCCATCGCAGTTAGGGCACTTCAAGTCAGAGCCAGCACACGTCAACTGATCGTGATCACCACCACAGCGCGGACATGTCATCTTGTTCACGCACACAGCAGTGACATGCCCGATTTTCTGGCATTTACGGCACTGCAAGGGCCTAGGGATGTATGGACGGACAGGATGTCGCACATAACCCACTTTTACATGTGTTGGTAAGGTCTCTCCCTCAAAAATGAGTTTTATGCACCTCGACCGTCCAAAACGGTGTATGTCTGTGATATGGACAGTTGAGGAGATTAGCGTTGGGAGATCGTCATTATCAATATCTGTGTCGACATCGTAGATAACACCGGCGGTGGTGCTGCCTCCATGTATGATGAATGAGCGGACAAGTATATTTCCTAGCTCAGTTACAGCTTTCAAAGTGTCGAGGATGGTTCGTGTAGTCACATCAACAGTAAGTATGTTTCTTCTGGGATTAATTCGGACCTCTTTGATTTTCCCTGGAGCCAGCCTCTCGAGATAGGCAGTGAGAGTTTGCCTATTGAGGGAATTGAGGTTGCCTGTAGCAGCGACGGGGATGTAGGCGATTGTGCACGCTTGCTGTGTGGGCGGCTTATTGTAGTTAAGCTCACTCACGCTTGATGTCCTACGAAGTTTCCTCTTCAACCGACGATTTGTGACCTCGGTATATCCGCCGTCAGAATCCATGTCGTCGATGTCTGAGCAGCTCGATGACCTTGGCAGAGTCGCGTTGAGGTGGTCGAGCACAGCAGACCGACTTGCAGCTTGAAGGCCAGCCCCCAACCTTGGCGGCAGAGGAGGCGGAACGTCCGTCATTGCTTTTAATATCGTACCCGCCTCGGGGGCGTCGGTACGCACAAATTTAACCGAAAAAACCAGAGCGAAGCAGGACTAGCAGCTGATCAAGAACTCGTCTTCTGGTTTCCCCAATGGCCATATACCCTGGGGAACGTGTATGCCGAACAGTGGCATACCAACTATTTGTCGAACGGGGGGGGGGGGGGGGGGCAAACCACACGTGATCTAACCTCTCTCTCTCTCTCTCTATATATATATATATATATATATATATATATATATATATTGCGATTTACTATTACAATCAGTAAAAGAGCATGGCAATGCTTCTATCAGTAATATTTAACACACATAGACCTATTTATGATTCACACATGGTGAGCCATAGGGGACCCAAAAAATTATTTGAATTAGCATTTATTTCTTGTAATTTTGTAAAATCTCAAGATAAAGCAGAGACAGTAAATGAGTGCCTCACAGAGATAGCAGTAGCAGAAGTACAGCACACACAAAAGAAATCACATTTGCTACAAACAATTTTAATAATTGAACAAAAAATTTCACTTGGCGTTTATACGTCGACAGCATAAATGTATCGATAATTTGGATCGTAGTATTGTCGAGGTTATAGGCAATGAAGTACGATCAACATAATTTACTTGCGATATTCACAAGGAAAAGAAGACAGCAGATGTAGCGACCTTGGGGACTTACAACCCGATTTCCAGCAATAAATGTTTCAGTTCCTTGTAATTACATCAGATACATTAAAAAGTTGCCCGTATATGACTCTTCCATTTGAAAGCTCGGCCGCATGTAATGCTTTGTAACGTTGATGGTTGTAAATTTTTAAAAGCCAGTAATTTATCAACAATAGTCTGTCAGGGCAGCGGCCCAATTCTTCGCGCTTGTTAGACACGCTCGTAACGCTCTAGAGTGCTTGCATACGTAATTTATGGCGAAAGCCCCAATTACCCATCTATTTTGAACTTCCCCTACACACCACTTATTAACTTGTATATTGCATAACTTCTATATTTTTTTTACTTTGTCCGCCATTGCCCTAAGCCTTATATTACTTGCTTTTATATGTGAAAATAAAACTTGTCTTAAGCCTTATCTGCCATGCTTTTATATTTGAAAATAAACCTGTTGTGGCCGGCGTCTGCTCTTCTTTTCATCATGTTCCGTCCAGACCCGATAACACTTCGCCATACTCTCGATCTTAATATCCAACTTACGTCAAATACAGCATGCTTTATGATCATAAGCGTTCACTTTCACTTCGTGCACCAGAGCTTGCGGTTCAAGCGACCTGGCATGTTTTCTATATCAATAACGTCAAACTAATGGGCTCGACGTGGAGCAGAATAACACAAGGTGAAGAAAACTATGTTGCCAAGCAGCCATATATATATATATATATATATATATATATATATATATATATATATATATATATATATATATATATATATATATATATATATCCCATCGTATGAACGTGCTTATAATTAGGCGAACTGAGCGCGACACCCTAGCTAGAGCCTTGTTTCTCAAGAACAGGGCGCGTTTGAGACCGTCACCCAATCCACGTCGCCGTTAATGTTGTTGGGTGTCACCGACACACCTATTTGTACATGTGTTTCTGCAATGCGGCTGATGGGAGTGGCGCCAGACCACTCTGTAGTACAGGTCGTCAAACTTGGCCTAAGCTGAATACTGATGATGCCTTTGCGCAAACGCTAATCTTGAGTATGCACGCCTCCATTAGGCAGCCTGTTATAAGGGAACGGGCCCCCAATATTTCTAATTGCTGATGTGAACTATCACCTTATAGTTTCTGACAAATATAAACAACACAACTTCTACGCGTCAAAAGAAGAAGTACGCAAGAATCGAAACCCCGGCGACTTGAACACGCTTTAGATTAAACGAAAGAGCGTTACATATAGTTTGCGCAAGAATGTGAGAACGCTGACACAAGCGCTCATACTGCATCGCACGTGTCTGTGGCAGGGCCCGTGATCGAGCGGCCGTGTTCAGAGCTTCAACGTAGGGAGCCTTGCACGCGAGTAACAGTGCTTCTCAAGGCGATTGGGCGTTGCCGTAGGTGCGGGTGTGGATCTCTTAATGAATATATACGAACGTACTGTGCTGTCCTTTATTATCCATCGATAATTCCCGTCAAGACAGGTTGGTGTAACTCTATCGACCTCCCACCTCTCGTCTCCAGGTGGACCTCAGTTGGGCGCCATCCACGGGTCCGTTTTATCAGCTCTCAACAAGTTAACTCATTCGCCCGGAATGTTGCGCTGCTAGCGGAGCCCATCGCGTGGCTTCTTCAGCTTCCGTAATTTATTTTTTTTAGTACTGTTAAATCGCATCGTACTCTAGTTGACTGTTTTCTTTCTTAGTGTTTCCTTTCTCATTCTTTCCTTTCTTTTATTTTTTGTTTCATGGTCTCTTGTGTATACCGTGCCTTTCTGCGTAGCCAATCCCACCCGAGGGTGCGAGTCGTGTTTTGAGGCCACAACAAGAACAATTTTGGCAGAGTCCGCAGTGAGAGCGGATTGCTTTCGCAGCAAATGAGTTTAGAGCCAGATTATTCGATGAAGTTTGCCCGTATATCTTTTCTTTTTTATTATTCTTTGTTCACTTCCTGTTTGTCGCCCCCAATTCACCGAGAAGCAATGATTGGCTGACAGGCTATATTTAGTTCACGACTACACGAAGAACTGCACTACACGATGGCACAGTGCGTGTAGAAACAGACAGACATATCGCAATATCTGTTTGCCTCGTCTTCCTGTATCGTCACTGTCTCGTAAAGCGCTATTTTTTCCTGCAATCAATTAGAAGAACGAGGCAAAACAAATAGCCTCTTTATTTCTCGACAAGATATACGTATATGTGGACACATGCGGCAAAGAAAGCGAAGGAAGTCTGACGGGAGCGTTATCGTGAGGCTTCGTTTCCCTGCCTGCTCGTCCGTCTCATTGTGCCTCGCGATGAAATACTTGTGCTGCCCTTTTTTCTTCTACATATCCCATTCATCTAGCGTTATCATACAGGAAGCGGATAGCTTTCGATCGACCCTTACGACACAGATGACCCGCATGCACTAACAAGCGGAGAGCCGGCGCATAGCTTGTGAGAGATGACTCCGCTTCCGGAAAGGCGAACGAGAGGATATTTTTCGGTGCAAGTGTTTGCCCGAGCAGCGTGAATTCGTTGCGCATTAAGTTTTATTCTGTTTTTGCTGCTTTTCTAAAGGCACACTTGTTCTGCGTCGCTTGCAATTGGAATAATGCGATATTTCCGCGATCAAGCGTGGACATGGGTGTCAGAATTCTTCTATGTTTGTTCTCGTCTTCTTCTTCCGTTTTAGTCTTTCCTCAGTTGCGAACTACCCGCCCTTGTAGTTCAGTGGCTATGGCGTTGCGCCTCTGAGCACGGGTTGATGGGTTACAGAAATGACCATGTGCCCTACATCGGGTGCGCGTGAAAGAAACTCAGATAGTCAAAATTAATCTGCAGTCCGCCACTGCGACGTGCCTCACATGGAAATCGTGGTTTTTAATCACTCAATCAATCGATCGATCGATCAATCAATCACTCAATCAATCAATCAATCAATCGATCGATCAATAAGTCAGTCAATCAATCAATCAATGTCTTTATTTCCATAAACATACAATTTATGGGGATTTAAGGAAACAGTTGCTCGCAGCAACTTGACGGGCCTATAAACCCGGTCTGAGGGCAGCAGAAGAAGACACAGGCACTGATTCAGGACCGACAAAAACAATACGTAAGCAGAAAAAAAATATATGTAATACATGTAATTTCGCATGTAATACACCAAAATTTGATAAGAAAATTGTAATTATTGAACCAACCAATAGAAGCCTCTCACATTGGAAACTGAGAAAGAAAATTGTGTCAGTGATACTTCTTTGTGTTTAACCAAGGAGGAACGTCCTTGCCTGTCGGGTAGGTAAAAGGTGATTAAAAATTGACATTGACGCACGGCTCTTGGGAGGAGTTGAAGATGCGCATGCGTCGGCTGTTTTCGTGCTGCAATATAATTTTGGAGGTGCTGTCAATGTACACGTCTCGGGAGGAGTGGAACATGCGCATGCGTCGGAGGATATGTGCGGCAATGTGAATTCTATAAAGCGCTGTTGAAAGTCCAGCGTCCGTCCGTGTCTAATGCCTTTTCCTTGCGTGCGCGGCTGGTATACCCCCTTTTTCAAGTTCATAATGCACATTCCTTTAAAAAAAAAGAATAAACAAGAAAAGTAACTCACGAATTTTCATCTGAGCGACTAGTATTACGTACCTTCGTCTGGCGATTATCGATCAATATCACTTGATTAGAACCACTCCCCTAAAGAGCACTGTGGAAGAGAGCCTTGCACAATCCAGCGCGCCCCCCTTACACCCGCGAAACCACCCCCACTTCTCCTGACACGTGACTCTCTCTACGTCACACTGCCCCGCTGCTCCTCCTGTTCCGCTCCGTCGCAGTCAAGCCACCTGTTGCTCCTCCGTGGACGTATCTTCTGACTTTGTCGAAGACCACATTTCGATCTCTATTACGACACCGTAATAAAGTGCTTGCGATGACGCGCACCAAACTCTGCTAACAGAATTGGCCCACTCAAGCATTTGGTTAAGTACATTGTCTCAGAGGTTGCCTCTATTAATTTTGCGTTGACATCAGGAACGAAGACAAGTCAGTGTCCTGTATAGTGCTATCGCATTGAGAACTTTGTCGAGCACACTCATGGCCCAGTGTTCCTACACATTAACGTAGCGGGTGTTGTTTTGAAGTCAGCTTTCTTCTCTTTTTTTTTCTTTTGCATCGCCAGTGAAATATATCGCAAATCTACTCCTTGAGCTCCATTACTCGAAGAGGGGGACATTACTTGCACTAGAAATGAAAAAAGCATAATTGAAAAAATTGACAAAATTTCACTAATTACATTTTTTAACTGATTACTACAGGACCCATTTTGCAAATTACGGATTGATGCCATTGAGTTCTCAAGGCATATCCACCAGGGAAAGCATTCTGAAACTAGAACCAGTTTTGATATAAGCGCAAGTCGCCGTCATTCATGAACGACAAAGAAGAAAGCATTCAATCTAAAGTTTCAGTGAATCTCCTTCCATATTGGCTTTGCTGGAAAACGACGAAGCTGACGCTCTTTCGTACGCAGCGCCTCTCATATGCCCCTAAAGTCAAAGTACCAAAAATCAGTCGAGTTACGAAATCGAACATCCGTGCTCACTTTGTTAACGCTTTGCAGGCCGCCACCTGCGCCCTGCGTAACCAGGCGGTTTCGTCGAGAGGAAGCGTCGCTACTGCATCGCAAAAGCAGAGGTTCCGCATCGGGCGATTCAAGACGGGACGTACCGATATGTACGAAGTACATATACTTCGTACAATTAGGCAGGATATATTGAACAGCTTCTGTGGTCGTGATCAAGCTACCATGGGGCAAGGGACGTTCTATTTGAAAACTCGCAAAAAAAAAATGCCTTCCACATGCGTGCCTGCAACACCTCGTGTTTTCGGAAAAATTTGCTATATAGCCCGCAAGGAAGCTCCACGCATTCTTCTCAAATTTGTAAAAGCCACTGAACTGCTCGGCAGATGGTGTATACCCCGGTAACAATAACAGAGACGCTCAGGGCAGAGCAACTGCCGGCCTCGATCTCCAGGCTAACCCGCCTGTAGTAACTACAAGACACCACCACCACCACCTAAGCGCCGTTAAGTAAAGGTGTATTGTTTCACTTACCTTCCTTTTCTTTCCTCTTTTTAACAAAAACACCTTTTTATACATTGAAGCGCAAAAATAACTGGAAAGCCAATGTATTTATTCGCACATTTCGCAAGCACACGTATAAAAACTGGCGTCATCCTCAGAAGTGGGCATGCCTTGGAAACACACCGGCTACAATTCTAAAATCGGTACATGTGCCGTAGTGCGATTAGTTTGAAAGCACATACGAGAGATTTGGGCAATTAGTCGCTTAATTACACGTTCCTATTTTCTTGCGCAAACAGTGTGCGCTTCTTATGTTGCACTGAGGATATATGGGCACCGTTAACTGTTTCACTGCCTAATTCCGCAGAGAACAGAGGCTGCGATGGACACATTTGTAGGGTCAGTACAGATACGCTATTAGTCACACACACCTGATACATATACGATTCGTTAAATGATACAGGGTCTGTTACATTCAAACCGATTTACTATGTACATGCATCGTCCTATACGTAAGTTATTCTGAAAGACAACAGCAGCAGCCACAGTCAGCAAAATCCGTACTGATTCGCAAAGAAAGCTTCACTTGAATGCCAAGTTTCGTTCCACACCCAAGGGGCTATAAACGCCACCACTTACGCGCCGTTTGTCGGCCGACGTCTTTGGATTATTCGTTGAATTATTCAAGACATGTGCCAGGGATCCGCTTCGTTTGCCATGTAGCTGACGCCAATGGACGGATGAAAGTGTCGCTGCTTGCGAAACTGTGAAACTACGAAACTACTGCACAGTGATCCCAGGGCCGCAGTTCAGGCTGCCTATGTATCGTAGCTGCTGAATTCACTTGACGTTGAGATGGCGCTGCTTTTGCGACCATGCAGTTGAGGACGGCGCCAAAGCCCATTTAGCGCGCTCTAGAAAAAAATAATAGAAAGAAAGAAAGCTCACTCTTAAGCGGCGAAAACTCAAACCGATCCTCGCTAGTGGTCAGAAACATTTAATACAACCAAAACGTAGTGAACATTTGTGGACGTATGTAACAAGGTAATAGGAAATGCGTCTTCACTTCAGCCCTCCCATGGGCCCTTCCCGAAACTTCTCGCGGATACTTTTTAGCTTCTTGCTTCTTACTTTTTTAAACGCTTCAGTTCTTTAGTTGAAGACGTAAAGTGAAATTTAAGATTATGCGCGCAGATTTCAGTTACGCAAAAAAGCGCATTAGCTTATTCATTTTCTGAAGTAGAGCGATGCTCAGAGGAATAACAGTTGCTTTCAAATTGATTAATATATATTGTCGTTGTATGGGGGTGGAATCGTTAGCTTCAAAGCGTGGGGTGTGACAACGCCGTTAAGGCTACAACAGGTACCATTAACTTAACAGACTAACGCAAGTAAATAAAGCTACATGTTCTCTCAGTTTTCAGTTTCAGTTTTTCAGTTTATTTCTTTAATAAGGAGGAGACATACACGTTAACACAAGTATACAGAAGGAGGTGTCAGAGCATGTGGCTGAAAGGGGACCTCCTGTCTCAGTTCAGAAAAAAATGCTTAACAAGCGTTTGTCGCATACTTTTCACACTTCTCAAAGGCAAGCAAGCAAGCAAGCAGAGGAAGGAAGAAAGGAAGGACATATGATTTCACTCCCACATTACGCCACATGACAAGTCAGGCTAACAAGAAAGAAAGAAATTAAGTATTTATTGAAGGTAGCAAGAACAAACGAAAAGAAAATATTAAAGGCAGTAAAAAGAAACGACTGAAGAAGCAAGAAATAAAGAAATAAAGGACGGAAAGAACAAAGAAGAACGAAAGAAAAATGAAGGAAGGGAGCTAGAAGGAAAGAAAGAGAAACAAATGAAGAAATTAAACAAGGAGAGAACACAAGACAAATCAAATGAAGGACAGAAGAAAAATGTGGAGAGGAAAAAGGAAAGAAACAAATTAATATGGAAGGGAAAAACAAATAAAGGAAGAGTGGAAGAAAGAAGAAAAAATTTAAAGAAAGTAGAAGGTGGCAGGACAGAAACTGGCCTGTATGAATGAAATGGCTCTGCTTTTGTTCTCCCGTGCTTCTGGCTCTAGGTCTTCATACTGAACTATCCTCAGTAGGTTTTTCCCTTTTGGGGCTTATAGGCGACGCGTGTCTGTCGATCGCAGTCGGCAAACATTAAATGCACTCGTCTGTTCTTCGCTTCAGCAAAGACGAGCAAACACGACAGACAGGAAAACACTGCTGAATTTGTTTATAGTTCACTTGCAAAGAAAAGTGAATATATAACGAAACTTATTGTTGGGCTATAGTTGGTTCATGACTTCAAAACAAATATTACGGCGCTAAGCAGAAGAGGACGAAGTGAGACACAAACTACATATACGGTCGGATGTGTGCGCTCGTATATGTCGTTTGTGTCTCACTTCGTCCTCGTACGCTTAACGCCGTAACCTTTGCTTTTAAAATCATGAATATGTAAGGGGCGAAGGAATGTACATCGATTTTATTGCGTTAGTTTGCCCTACAGCATCAAAAGGATAAGGAATATACTTGTAAAAATCAGCAGCGAAGAAATGTGCCCCGGTTGGCCCTATGGCGGAAGTAATCAGAACTCACGAGATTAAGTTACAAAGGATACAAAGAACACTAAGGAGGTGCAGAAGGTGGTAGGATCGAGCGTGAGCTTGAGAGTGGGCGGCAAGAACTACGACTGGGAGTTATAGGCGGCGGTGGGTCGATATCAATCGCAAGCAGGAGCAAACTGCTATATACTTGAATGAGCGCATTCCAAAGCAGAGGAAATCAAGTGCTGGCGGCCTCGCCAGTGACTCACGAGGTGTTGCGAAGGGTTACTCAGCCCCTTTTTGAAATGTTGAAATAAGATGAGAAAGTAGGCAGCTAAATTTTAAAAAAAAAGGATGAAACGGACACAGCCCGTAAAGACACACGCTAACAACGACTTCAATAAGCATAGAAGAAAAATTGGAGGACGCTTAAGCTTCGCTTTTAAAAGTGGAACGCGATAGCGTTATCGAACCCCGTCGACGCTGACAACGGATATTCTGGGTCACGGGGGCCGGTAGAAAACAATGGTGGACCAATCCCGGCGGCAGTTCAGGGCAGAGCAATAGCTCCTACTCCGGTAAGGCAGAAGCTACAAGCAGCGACTCATTGATGGTTCGCACCACCGTAAGCAAGGGAGAGAGGGGGTTGTGCTTGAGTTTCCTCGTAACAAAATTATGTTTTCTCGTACGTTCATTTTATTTTCTCGTATATTCAAATTACAGCCCGACGCTATCATGTATGCAAGCTGTGTGTAAGTCGGACTTTACTAATTTTCTGACGCATTTTACTTTGAGAAATTCAATTATTTCAGTAACGCCTATGCTCAATGCGGAGGGCCTGCGTGGTTGTGGTTCTGTATTATTTTTTTTTCTGATGGACAACGCCGGCGACAACGGATTTGCTGTGATACGGGGCCCTAAATGCTATCACGTTAAAGGGTGCAAGACTGTTCGAGTATCGACATGAACGAGGTGTCTGAGATCCGCCAACTCTGAAATCAGGCAGTATCGTCAAGCCAACCCGCCTACACACACACACACACAAAGAAAGACAACCATTCCCCTCTGCGAAGATGAAATGGCAGCGAAAGCACCTTGCTTTTCGTTTGAGAACTTTGACTGTCGTAAACTTTCGCTGCCATTCCATCTTCCCAGAGTGCAATGGTTGTCATTTCCTGATTCCGCACTGTCCCCCGCCGTGACTCATACGCCTGATGCACATGAAAGGGATCCGCGGTGCAATCAGGCGTTCCTCTACCGCGTTTAGTTTCGGCAGATGCTTCGGAATACGACGGTACACGTATCCGTTCTTGGTCGTGTACTGTGGCACCACGCCTCTCAGCAGAGATTCCTTGCACGTCCCGCACACCTTGAAGTCGGCAACCTCGCCGGGAACGTACGGGACAGTACCTGTAGCGCACGGCCCCGATTAGTCACGTCCCGTACATTTCCGATCTTGGTCAGGTCGTTCTCGAACCACAGACGGGCGCCCACTTTGCAACTAATTCCGAAACGTTTATCCAGAAAGCCTCGTCGGAGCTTGGCATCCGCACCTGTGAAGTCGTTCACTCGGTCCATCCGGTACCTCTGCCGCCGTATTGCGTTGTAAGTTTGGCGCCGTTGCTCGTTCGGAGGTGCCCGGGCTCGCGATTGTCGTTTTCGTTCAGCATCGCGGGAACGTTCTTCGTCGCTGGTCGTTTCTCGCTGGGGCCGTTTACATTCTCGTTGCTGTTCCCTCCGGCGCTCCTCGTACGCATGTTGTTCTTCGGGTGTACGAACTATACGTGTCCGCCCCATCGATAACGCCGCTGTTGAATGGCTCACACGCCCTTAATCAATGGCTCATACCCCCGCAGACGCGGCCTCCGAATTACGACGACAGAAGAGAAGTCTACGCTGGAATGATGAGCGCCAAAGGAGCCAGCTGTGGAAGACGACGACGCTTGCTCCATTGCTGACGAAAGTTTCTTGCACAACGGAGCCAGCTATGGAAGAAGGTGACGACGACGAACGCGCGAGCAGTGGCACTAGCATGTTTGCGCAGTTGGCGCCGAGAATTGTGAAGTCCTTTTTGAAAAATTTCTACGAAAAAATTTCTTCAAGAACATCTGTTCTTACCCGTGTGCCTGGGACCTCTTTGGGCCCCACGTGTGACAAGAATAGTTCAAGGGCGCGTTACAGGTTCCCGAGCCCACAGGGGTATGTGCCATTGAGCTTGGATTCTTTTTGCACTGTCACCAGGATCGACCCACATGATGATTTTTTCTGTTGCCGGACGCCAAAAAACTACGGAAGGTTAGTCATATACAGCTTTCGCTGTAAAATGTTGGTACGAAAGCAATAAAGGTGGCGTAGGATGCCCGGATAGAGCGCATAATCCGATCCATAAATTCATACAAAGTAGGGCATCTCTTTAGTGTGACGAAAGAAAAAGAAGCGAGAACTGAGGTCAGCTTCAGTTATTGAGGCATTCTTCTTTCAACATAAGAGTAAAATAGCGGTTTCATTTTACCTTATTACGAATTGGGTTGCATTGGTCGCATGCATCGGTCGCATACCCCCTGCGCGATTGATTAAATGAGTTTAACCTCCTAAATAATCAGACCGGCTGTTATAAAGGAGCCATCGCGTGAGGGACTCCGGATTATTTTGATCGTGTGAGAGTCCTTAACGTACGCCTAAAGCTATCTACGCTCATGTTACTAAAAATAATGCGTGCCAGCACTGAAATAAGAAGGAACGAAGACGATAAATTTGACAAAATAAAAGTAATACTAAACTTCCATGATTTTGATTTCGTTAGATATGTGCACTGGCGCGCGTGTTCAGTCTAAAAAATTATCTGCATTCTGTAGTGTGTGTGTACGTGTGTGCGTGTGTGTGTGTGTGTGTGTTTGTGTGTTTGTGTGTGTGTGTGTGTGTGTGCGTGTGTGTGGGTGGGTGGGTGCGCGTGCGTGCGTGAGTGAGTGAGTGCATGTGTGTGTGCGTGTGTGTGTGCGTGCGCGTGTGTGTGTGTGTGTGTGCACGTGCGCGTGTGTGGGTGGGTGCGCGTGCGTACGTGAGTGAGTGCGTGTGTGTGTGTGTGTGTGTGTGTGTGTGTGTGTGTGTGTGTGTGTGTGTGTGTGTGTGCGCGTGTGTGTGTGCGTGTGTGTGTGTGTGTGAGTGTGCGTGTGTGTGTGTGTGTGCATGCGTGTGCGTGTGTTTGTGTGCGTGCGTGTGTGGGTGGGTGCGCGTGCGTGCGTGAGTGAGTGCGTGCGTGCGTGCATGTGTGCATGCATGGCTGCGTGCATGCGCGTTGAATTTCCTGACTGTTCAACTTTGGTAAAAATTCGGGCTATTTGGTGCGTGATCCTCAACGCACTTCTAAATGTCGTCACCAAAGTATTTGTCTCCAGAATGTACTCGTGGGTTTCATCCTATGAAGGTAGCCCCGGATAGAAGGCCGTGCAGAATAAAGTTTTCTCTCTTTTGTCTGCTAAATGCTGAATTAAGTATTTCTGGATGTCATGCTGAATGTACTATAGTCATCACTCTGTGTGCGTTTAGACTTGCAATGCAAGTGCATTACTTCTAGTTCCCAAATGGCACGTTAAACCACATTATTAAATCAAAGAGCACACACACAAGCAAGAAGAAAAAAAATACAAACGCACCTACCCTGATTACTGTGGCTTTCCCGCGCCGTCACGCTATACCCACCCCCAGAACCGCTATACGCATATTGTAATATGACTTAACCTCTTAGACACCGTGTTCCGATAATAGTGCTTCAGTGCATTGGCACTGAAGCCATCTCCCGTAATCCCCAGGCGCATCGTTCGGGTTTAATGAGGCTGCGTTACTCATTAACTAAATCTACATCCAAAGAGTTCGACCAGCCTTCCTCCCTTGAAGCGGGCTCGCTCTAATCACACCTCGAAAGGATCCAAGCCAAACTTACAGCGCTTCCACACGTCTTCATTTTATTTTATTTTTTTACACATTTGACCACACGCTGTATCCTTTCTTTGGCATCTGCGTATAAGCGCTGAAGTTCGCTCCCTTTGTTAGGTTCCATTCGTTTGTCATTCCCGTGCTCAGCGTTCACGCATCGTATGATAATTGGGGAAATATATGTGCATCGATAATGCAGGTTTTCAAGTTCCCGTTTACTTCGAAACTTATCCTTTTGTTTAATTATTGCATTAATAATAGTGTGCGTTCAAACAGCCTGCTGCATCGTACATGTTCTCGCTTCTCTTCCGTAATCTCATTTTAATGAAATAGTCAATATAACGAAATGCGTAATAGCGTTTCCTCGGCGTGTATATGGAGGAGTTTGTCGCCTCACCAGAACCGGTAATCACATGTTCTTTTCAATGTCGGCCTTTGGTATATACTAAGCACTGATCTATACCCGAGTTATGTGAAAAAAAGCCATAATAATAGGATAACAATGAGATACATATACCGGAAGCACAGACGAGAATTTTCCAGAAGCCGCATATATAGAAGCTAATCCGCAGACTTATTTCGTCATGGAAAAGAGAGGAGGCGACGCGTAAAATATTGCCCATCTCATCGGAGGAAGCAAGAGGTGAAAATTATTCGCGCTATACGCAAGCAATCCACAAGCTACCGGCCGAGGTGGCTTACAGTGGTTATGCCGCTGCGCTGATGATCCCTGCCGGTCGTGTGTTCAACGGCAGCATCTCGAAAGAGGTGAAATGCAAAAGCGCTCGCATACCTAATTAAATTTAGGTGCTCGTTAAAGGACCCCAGGTGGTCAAAATTATTTCGGAGTCTCCCACTACGGCGTGCCTCAAAATAATGCCGTTGTACTGGCAGGTAAAACCCGAGAGATTTTCCATCCGCTGGCAGCATGACCATACAAAATTGTATAGTGCAACGTCCCCCTCAATGTACAGAATTACAAAAAAAAAGAAGAAAAAGAGAGAGAGAGAGAGAGAGAGAGAGAGAGAGAGAGAGAGAGAAAATGATAAAAGAAAGGCAGGGAGGTTAACCAGGACTGAGCCCGGTTGGCCACCCTACACTGGGGAAAGGGAAAGGGGGACGGAAAGATGAAAAGAAGAGAAAGTCCACTGGAGATATCAGTCGGTCACTCAGTCCGAATCACAGGCGCTCACTCAATCCGGTCGCTTTCAAATATCGCAGCAGCGCTTTTGTGGCCTTTTGTAGCTGCGATATGCGAGGCCATGGTCCCAAGATCTTCTTCAAGGTGAACGGCTTCCCATCTAGCTGATTGAGAGCTGTGCAGAGGTCTTGCCTTTCGTTTTCATAAGATGGGCAGTAGCACAGTAGGTGTTCTATGGTTTCCTCGACACCGCAGGCATTTCACTCGGCGCTATCAGCCATTCCAATCAGAAATGCATAAGCATTTGTGAATGCGACTCCGAAACGTAAGCGGCACAGCACTGTTTCCTCATTTCGCGGAAGACCTGGTAACGGCAGCAGTTGCATAAAGGGATCGAGGGAATGCAAGAAGAAAAATATTCTTGAATTCGATACTTTACTCCAACGGCTCGATCAGTGAAGACAGAATTTCGCCATAGACGCCTCGTTGTTTCGTGCTCGTTTGCGAACGGCAGTCAAAAAAAAAAAAAAGATTGCAAACTGCCAAACAGAAAGTTTGGGAGATAATTGTGCCTAAAGTAACGTAAAAAATGCGAAAGGAAAGCGCGGCGTGGTGCGCAAAACATGAGGGACGTCTATGACTACTGTGGGGGACTCACTCCGTGGTGATTTCAAAGGCGCGCGTTTCCATTGTTTACCGATACATTAGCCCTTTCATGCGCTTTCTCCACTCCGCTATTTGTAGATCCATTAGCGCTTTCTCCACTCTAAGCCTACTAAAAGCGACCTTCCATATGCGGTCACTTCTTTGTAAGCCCGAAATAGCCGGACAGTCTGGTCAAATATCACGCACTCATTCGGTGGCGTTAAACACAAACAGAAAAGTTGCACCCTCGAGGGTGGATTGGACGTCGACACACCCTTTTTTGCCCCTTAATTTTTTGGTGTTTCGAAATTGAACGCATTCGTTATCAGAACACCCCTGTGTACCCTTTCGTTAATTTTAGGGTGTTAAATGGGTGTCTTGCGCGAAACATACACCTTGCAGGTTTAAGGGCACTCGAGCGCTTCAACATTTCGGGCAAGTAAAAAAAAGCTATAGGTTAATTTCCCAGCGGTTTACGCCAAGCCATTGTTCGAGCAGGTCATACGGTCACAATGGCTGTCAAACTGCTCATTTGTGTACATGCATGGCGTCCCTGGTGGTCAGGTGGAAAGAAATAACGTTTTCTTTTACTCCCTACGCTGTCTAGCAGTCTTTACCACTGGCTTTGTTTAAGTTGTTTATGGTGCTGTTTTAAAGATCAGCTGCCAATCTCCAGCGATTCACAGTTCTTCAGGCGCATGTCCTTTCTGCTGTGGCATCGGGGCCGGCGCAATCTTATGCAGTAAGTATTGCACTGTTTCATGCAGTGTCGGTTCGCATAAACATTCGCAGGTGCATTCGTAGCAATCTTTTACCAATAATAACCGCATTTATTTTGGAGAAAGCGCGCCCCCCGGTCATGAAGTGCAAAGAAACAACGACTTTGTCCTTTTCTATCCTTCCTGCCTTTCGCATCTTACTGCTAGCTTCGCTTAAATTGCTTCCCATTGGTGTTGATTTATAGATGAAGTGAAGCACTGAAGAGGACGTGCCGTCGGCCTATCAGATCAGCAGGATGTGCGACTGCATTCTTAACGTGCTTTATTATTCACTCTGGGTAACTACGTCTGCTTCTGGTGAAAACATGGCTGCCGGATAAAGGTTTCTTTGTGGCATGGGCAGTCAACTGCATCCTCTCAACAAAAAAATGAACGAAAACGATAAAAGACTCATCGGTAGATTGCTTGGATGCAATATTTCATCGGGACGTGTACTTCAGACCGCACCTAAAAAGATAACTTCCCATAACATCACGAGAAATTCAATTCTTAACTGTAGACCGCGAAAACGACGTCCCCTATGGCATGTTTGTGGTACTCAGCCTTCACATCTAGCCTCAGGAAAACAATCATGATTATATTGCGCTTAGTGTTACGCTGACGAAGGGACAAGACACGGACGTACGTAGCGCTACGTATGTCCGCGTCTTGTCCCTTGCATTCGTCAGTGTAACACTAAGCGCAATATAATCACGAACGTCGACCAACTAGCCCCGTTCATTGCTTTACTAAATCAGTAAAACAAGGATGCAAGTACGTCATGAAGATCTTAAGGCGCGTTCTTCAAGAAAGGAACTTTATTGAAAGCGTCGCATACGTCCGTGAACGAGGCCTACATAGCTCAACCTAGGCCTGGCCCGTCGTATTAAATCGATTTGCATGTTTGAGGAAGCTTTAACTTCCTCAAACATGCATCACTGTCATATTGTCAAGTATCACTGTCATATTGTCAATGCATTGCATAGAATTTCTACACACCATAATGCAAAAAAAAAACGGTGTAGTAGAGAATAGGCACTTTTTACTGGCAATCGTTAAGTTCACAGTTCGAATTTAGTATGGATGGCTCTTTTTTCATCAATTTTTTTGTAAACGTCTCGTCGGGAAACACTTCGGGATTACTTCAGTGGACGTCCGAAAGACAATGGTAGTGCTAGAACTAATGGTATCATTGTAAACAGAAAACGTAGTGTGCTTTTCGGCGCAATGCGAGCAATTTACAATACAGAGCATAAAGCCAAACTCTGCCTTACCGACATTGTATTATCTAACTCTTTCAACACTCCCGTTTTCGTAAATGAGCATCTGACCCCATATAACAAGGATCCCTTCTCCAAAGCTCTAGCTTCGAAGGATGTTCCTTTGGACTGACAACTGCTAAATCAAGGCTAGGAAAACTACTAACAGCGAAGTTCTGCGCATTCGAGACGAAGCTGACGTTAACGAAATTGACTAGAGCTTTCGTTTAACCTATTGACATAACAATTATGGCTTCGCTACTGAAACCCGATCAAGTGAATTCCTTCTTAAGCAGATTTCATTCCATCATTAATTTTAACGCGAGGAGTCTTCGTAAACACTTTGATACAATCGAAAATTTCCTCGCATTGCTAACAAGTTCATTTTCAGTATTTGCTATAACTGAAACTTGGTTATCTGACAATGACAAAAATTTGTATTGCTTTTCTAAATATAAATCGGAATACTGCAATAAATTACCGAGCAGTCACGGTGGTACAGCCATATCGAAGAAGACATGTCGAAGGTACAGCTTATCGAAGAAGACATGACCTATGCTTAATTGTAACTAATTGCGAATCTATTTGGATTGAATTCGATAACTTCATTCTTGCTGAAGACAACAAGACTTTCTTATCTGGCTTCATTTACAGTTCTCGTTCATCGTCAGTCAACGAATTCTGTACCAATCTTCATCACATGTTGCACAATGTATCACTAGAAAATAAAAAAAAACGTGTTATTACAGGTGATATAAACATTAATTCACTCAACGAAACATCACCCATCCGGATTAACTATACTAGTTAGTTTCATCGCTACGGACATCACTGCTTAATTGAAGTTCCCACACGCGAAGTCTTTAATGGTACAGGTACGCTAATTTACCATGCTCTGACTTACTTTATTAACCAAAGGCGAAATTTTTGCACATCGACACCAATGGTGATTACCCCCCGCTGTTACACTTCAAATCATTTGTACGACCTTGCCCACCTTCACATACTAAATATGTTATGAACAAAGACGCCTTCATAACTGCTGTTGCTAATATAAATTGGTCTGAAATTAAATCACTAAACAACCCACAGAAACCCTTTTGCACATTTCTTTAACTGATTATATGATAGTTACGAAAGTTCACCTCCAAGAAGAAATGTAAGAAAACCGTGGCATTTTCTCACAATCCATGGATCTATATATAGGAAAACTTTTTAAAAAGCAAACATTTAACATGAACTTACGCGCCTGATATCTCTATATGTTTGAACGGGCCATCTCGCTACGCAGCGAAGTAGCGCGAACGTTTAGCTTGAAGCGGAATCGTACAGCGGCGAAGACACGTCACCGACACGCGCTAGTCGATCGACATGAGCCTCGGGCTGAGCAAGCGCAATGTGCGTCTCCAGGTCGTTCTTGGAGCAACCTGAACAGAGCGGCACCGCACTCGAGCGTTCCGTCACGCTGTCTTAAGTTTAGCTGTTCTCTCTTTCTTTTTTCTTCTTTTTCGACGTAAATCATTCATTATGTGCGTTGAAATCAAAACTGTTATTTCAATGCTGAGAAACAATTCATCCTGTTCAGGGAAACTACTTTTTTTTCTCAAAGGAAAAGTTATCGGTTCTCACCGGCGACGAGTTTTCTTTTCGTGTATTTTCATTTTCCCTTCCAGTTATCATTACCGCTTTTCTTTTCCTTTCTTCAATTAAAAGAACAGTTATTCTCTCCTATGCTCTCCTTGTCTTTATTGTTTGTTGACTTCGTGTGGTTGAAACTAACAAAAAGTTGAGCCTTCCCGTTTCCCCATTCTTCTCATCTATACCTATCGACTTCGACGAGCGCGAACCACAGTGTTCATGTGTTGCAGTAGGAAGCTAAACGAAAGTCTCTACTTCGAATCAGTTCCAAAATCATTAATGTAATCCGACAGCGTTTGTCTCTTACAATTGTTCGCGTGACCTTCACTGCCGCACGAAGACTCTTACTATCACTCCGACTCCACGGGAGCGAGAAAATAAAACTGACTGACAGCTCCTCGCGCGAGCAAACTTCCCGCAAATAGTGGCCATGGTATGTGAGACATCTCTCGGCCCACACACTCGACGAAGATTGCTCGGAATATTCGCGTCTTTCACGCGCACTTCGTACTCGTCAACGCTCGGTTTGTGGGCGCAGCGAAAGCCTATAGATAACAATGCTTGGAATGCATGCTCTCGCTTCCGGGAAGATCGTTCATTGAGGGACGGTTACCAGGCAGGAACTCCGTTTCCTTTCATCCGTTTTCATTTTCTTTTCTATTTCCTCGATTATCAGTCTTCTTTATTTATCTTTCTTTTTGTTCTTTCCGACTATCTGTCTTCAAGACACGCTCCTGCAAAGTTTCTTCAGAGACAATACGATCGAAATAATTGATCGACATATCGAGCGTAAGATGCGTGTGATGCGGACAGGAAGTAAATATTGCCCGGTTCGCGAAAGCGGACGCGCGATGCAGGAATATTATTCCGCCTATGACAAATAAGTTCTGCGGGTTTCCGCACAACTTGCCTGCTTTATTTTGTGTTATTACCGCTTCGAGTTATTGATTAGTTCGGCCCTGCTGTGGCGGTCTGCATGCTGGCATGCCGGTTAGCCCGAACGGATAGAGCGACCACTCGTGAAAGGCGTTGATCTCGGATTCGATTCTCCGGTTCGAGAGCAATTTTTTCTTGAGCTGCAAAGCTTTCGTTCTGAGAAAACCCGCATTCAACTTCCTCTATAGATTCGCACTATAACGTTACACGTGGTTTGTGAATATTCGCCAGTTCTTGTCACGTTCTTAGAATACAGAACCTTTCTTTCATTCTAAGCGATTTGTGAAAGCTCTACAGCATTTCCATTTCTGCTAGTATGTTGTTCTCTCGATAGTGTTGTTCTTTTTGTTACGTTTTGTCTTTAGCCACACGTTTAAGATAGCAGGCTCTGCCGTAGTGAAACGTCTCACACTGTCGCATACTGCGTCTGCCACGTGGAGATCGCTGCTTTTCTACGGCTTCCGATTTTCGTTGCTCATGTTCCCAGCGTCAGCTACACGTGTCACAGGCCTAGCGTGACGCTTTTCTCTCCCATCTCACTCGCACGCATGTACAAGGTGCAGTGACCTAAGTAGCTTCGCGACATATGCAAACAAGCCGGCCGACCAAAGCCAAATATGAAGCTGCTTTCACACGTGCCGGTCATGGATGCTGGCGCACAGTGCAGGAGACGCGGCTATCAACGTCTGCCGCTGCTTGCCCAATTTTTTTCCATTTTCCTCTGCCGGTCACTTTCAGGTAGACTCACTGCTATTACATCTTCAGCCTAGTATTTATTGTTCCTGGTGGCGTCTTTTTCTTTCTTTTTTTTTTCTCCTCCCCTGGCTAAGCATAAAAGCGTAGCGGTTCGGTCGAGCTCATAAACGACACGTGTCGCCTTCTTTCATTTTGTTTTTCCTTGAGTTAAGTACACTGGAAACCGACCTTCATAGGGCTCTAAAAGGGTTTAGAACACGCCTGCGATCGGAAAGGGAGCGACCGCTTAGTGACATGCGTTCGAAGTCCCATAAATTTTTGTCTTG